>NC_060191.1:719085-771585 GCF_021184085.1 Oncorhynchus gorbuscha
TACTAGACAGACAGACAGTTACCTATCAACTCTACCTACTAGACAGACAGACAGACAGACAGTTACCTATCAACTCTACCTACTAGACAGATAGACAGTTAACTATCTACTTAACCTACTAGACAGACAGACAGTTACCTATCAACTCTACCTACTAGACAGACAGACAGTTACCTATCAACTCTACCTACTAGACAGACAGACAGTTACCTATCAACTCTACCTACTAGACAGACAGACAGTTAACTATCAACTCTACCTACTAGACAGATAGACAGTTAACTATCTACTTTACCTACTAGACAGACAGACAGTTACCTATCAACTCTACCAACTAGACAGACAGACAGTTACCTATCTACTGTACCTACCAGACAGACAGACAGACAGACAGACAGACAGACAGACAGACAGACAGACAGACAGACAGACAGACAGACAGACAGACAGACAGACAGACAGACAGACAGACAGACAGACAGACAGACAGACAGACAGACAGACAGACAGTTAACTATCAACTCTACCTACTAGACAGACAGACAGACAGACAGACAGACAGACAGACAGACAGACAGACAGACAGACAGACAGACAGACAGACAGACAGACAGACAGACAGACAGACAGACAGACAGACAGACAGACAGACAGACAGACAGACAGACAGACAGACAGTTAACTATCAACTCTACCTACTAGACAGACAGACAGACAGACAGACAGACAGACAGACAGACAGACAGACAGACAGACAGACAGACAGACAGACAGACAGACAGACAGACAGACAGACAGACAGACAGACAGACAGACAGACAGACAGACAGACAGACAGACAGACAGACAGTTACCTATCAACTCTACCTACTAGACAGACAGACATACAGTTACCTATCTACTCTACCTACTAGACAGACAGACAGTTACCTATCAACACCCAGAGTGTCCCAAATGGCTCCCTGTTCCCTATACAGCCTATAGTCGCTGGTCAAAAGAAGTGCACTATTGCTGCTTTTCAACTTTAACATCAGTGTTACACTAGTTCTGCCCCTGAACAGGCAGTTAACCCACTGTTCCTAGGCCGTCATTGAAAATAAGAATTTGTTCTTAACTGACTTGCCCAGTAAAATAAAGGTGAAATAAAAAAATACACCCTAATGGTATAATAGGGAAATTGTGTTTACATAGCTAAGGCTGACATTGAAGACTTGTGAGAAGGTGCTTTGTGAGAAGGTGTTAACGTCCACAGTTTGCCAATGTTATGTAAATGCCAGCTGAAAAGTACCAGTGGCCTGGCTTTGGCCCCCAGGTGAGAGCAAGTCCACCGGAGCCATGGCCCAGTGGGACACGGGTGACGGCCTGCTTAAGGCTTCCAAATGGTTCCCAGCCAAAACAGTTAGGAAGAGTTAGTGAATATATTATGATGCCATTTTGTGCCGTTTAGTACGTTTTGGATTTCGATAAGGGTTTTTCCGGCTGTTCAGGCACACATCTTTCTGAGGCAAGCCGAAGTCAGTAGCTGAAGTCTAGGCCCCTTTGTTGGTGATTGGTCAACAGTAGACATTGTTCAATATAGACTTTGTTGGTTATTGTTTATTTCACTTTATATATTCACTTTATATATAATCTACCTCACTTGCTTTGGCAATGTTAACACATGTTTCCCATGCCAATAAAGCCCTTGAATTGAATTGAAGTTGAATTGATTGGTCAACATTAGGCATTGTTCAATAAAGACTTTGTTGTCATTCAATGAGAGACGACCTGCTTTCATGCAATTTTTTTAATTGAGAAATACTGCACCAAACGTCTTAGTTAGATGTAAAATTGCTCAACCAAGATCTCCTCCGCATAAACGTCCAAATGAATGACAGATTTCTTGAGTTATCTTAGATTAATTCTGACTATTTTGCTGAAGTGTACTCTGGCTATGGATTCTCTAAATGGACAAACAGTACTATTGTGTCTTTTCTAGTTTTTCAAGTAAAATTATTTTTTAAGGGTGTATGCGAGGACACTCATTCAGTTCGCCTAGACGACTTCAGGCTAGCCACCAGCTGAACTGAGGCATGCCTTTAGATGGAAACAGCATTTTGGGCCTTTTTGCTAAAACACTGTATGGAAATGTTTAATATGTAGACAGTCATTTGGGACTTGAGCGTCTCACTGTAGAACTCCCCCTGTCACCTGGGCGATGTTCCCTCCTTGAGCGTCTCACTGTAGAACTCCCCCTGTCACCTGGGCGATGTTCCCTCCTTGAGCGTCTCACTGTAGAACTCCCCCTGTCACCTGGGCGATGTTCCCTCCTTGAGCGTCTCACTGTAGAACTCCCCCTGTCACCTGGGCAATGTTCCTTCCTTGAGCGTCTCACTGTAGAAGTACCCCTGTCACCTGGGCGATGTTCCTTCCTTGTCTCACTGTAGAACTCCCCCTGTCCCTCATGTTCCTTCCTGTAGAACTCCCCTGTCACCTGGGCGATGTTCCTTCCTTGAGCGTCTCACTGTAGAACTCCCCCTGTCACCTGGGCGATGTTCCTTCCTTGAGCATCTCACTGTAGAACTCCCCCTGTCACCTGGGCGATGTTCCTTCCTTGAGCATCTCACTGTAGAACTCCCCCTGTCACCTGGGCGATGTTCCTTCCTTGAGCATCTCACTGTAGAACTCCCCCTGTCACCTGGGCGATGTTCCTTCCTTGAGCATCTCACTGTAGAACTCCCTGTAGAACTCCCCCTGTCACCTGGGCGATGTTCCTTCCTTGAGCATCTCACTGTAGAACTCCCCCTGTCACCTGGGCGCATCTCATGTTCCTTCCTTGAGCATCTCACTGTAGAACTCCCCCTGTCACCTGGGCGATGTTCCTTCCTTGAGCATCTCACTGTAGAACTCCCCCTGTCACCTGGGTGATGTTCCTTCCTTGAGCATCTCACTGTAGAACTCCCCCTGTCACCTGGGCGATGTTCCTTCCTTGAGCATCTCACTGTAGAACTCCCCCTGTCACCTGGGCGATGTTCCTTCCTTGAGCATCTCACTGTAGAACTCCCCCTGTCACCTGGGCGATGTTCCTTCCTTGAGCATCTCACTGTAGAACTCCCCCTGTCACCTGGGCGATGTTCATTTAACATTTACATTTTAGTCATTTAGCAGACGCTCTTATCCAGAGCGACTTCCAGGAGCAATTAGGGTTAAATGCCTTGCTCAAGGGCACATCGGCAGATGTTTCAAACAGCCGGCTCAGGGATTCGAACCAGCAACCTTTTGGTTACTGGCCCAATGCTCTTAACCGCTAGGCTACCTGCCGTTCAGTAGGTCACACTGTAGCTACAATGTTTTGTAACAGAAAATGAAAACAAGTTTTCTTATTAGACAAATTCACTTAGTACCTCGGACTACATCACAATTTTAAAGTGTTTCAAAACGTTTTCTCCCTACTGGACACAACCCGGGTATTTATGAGGTTGACATTTCTACATTTAGTGTCTTCCATCCCCGTTAGGTTTAATAATGACTTCTATTCAGATGAAACAAGACTAAGAGAGTTTAGGAGGTGAAAAGAATAGCTAGTTAAACAGGTGATTAAACAGGTGTTTCTTGTAAAAGATTCCAAAAGGCTTTGCTACCACATCTCTTCTGTTAGGTGTCTGGCTCTGGAATGGCAAAGCGCTTCATTTCAAAGTAGACTGCTTCTAATTTATGTTTCAATGGCCTCTAACTTCAATACCTGAAGTAGTGATGCCAGATGATGTTGAGAGATGTGATGGAACATGTCATCCGTGAAAGAGATGGGGAGGTCGTCTCGTTAATCATTTTAACCAAGCAGGGGTGTCACTTCTCAGATTGTGTCATAAGCCCCATAGTGGCATTTCAATGATGGATTATTTAACCTGCCCCATTCCTCTTCCCTTGCTTCTGCACACAATGACAATCTCTTCCTGGAAGAGAGAGAGGACGATCTATCATTCAGTGTAACTCTGCCAAGCTGTTCTTTCTATTCTATCTACTGTTATAGATATATGGTTCCCCTGGAGTCCTCATGTCATCCCTGGACTACAGGGATGGGTGAATAGATGTCACCCCTGGACTACAGGCATGGATGGGTGAATAGATGTCACCCCTGGACTACAGGGATGGATGGGTGAATAGATGGTTCTCCTGGACTACAGGGATGGATGGGTGAATAGATGTCACCCCTGGACTACAGGGATGGATGGGTGAATAGATGTCACCCCTGGACTACAGGGATGGATGGGTGAATAGATGTCACCCCTGGACTACAGGGATGGATGGGTGAATAGATGTCACCCCTGGACTACAGGGATGGATGGGTGAATAGATGTCACCCCTGGACTACAGGGATGGATGGGTGAATAGATGTCACCCCTGGACTACAGGGATGGATGGGTGAATAGATGTCACCCCTGGACTACAGGGATGGATGGGTGAATAGATGTCACCCCTGGACTACAGGGATGGATGGGTGAATAGATGTCACCCCTGGACTACAGGGATGGATGGGTGAATAGATGTCACCCCTGGACTACAGGGATGGATGGGTGAATAGATGTCACCCCTGGACTACAGGGATGGATGGGTGAATAGATGTCACCCCTGGACTACAGGGATGGATGGGTGAATAGATGTCACCCCTGGACTACGGGGATGGATGGGTGAATAGATGTCACCCCTGGACTACAGGGATGGATGGGTGAATAGATGTCACCCCTGGACTACAGGGATGGATGGGTGAATAGATGTCACCCCTGGACTACGGGGATGGATGGGTGAATAGATGTCACCCCTGGACTACAGGGATGGATGGGTGAATAGATGTCACCCCTGGACTACGGGGATGGATGGGTGAATAGATGTCACCCCTGGACTACGGGGATGGATGGGTGAATAGATGGTTCCCCTGGAGTCCTCAAGTCACCCCTGGACTACAAGGATGGATGGGTGAATAGATGGTTCTCCTGGACTACAGGGATGGATGGGTGAATAGATGGTTCTCCTGGACTACAGGGATGGATGGGTGAATAGATGGTTCTCCTGGACTACAGGGATGGATGGGTGAATAGATGGTTCTCCTGGACTACAGGGATGGATGGGTGAATAGATGTTCTCCTGGACTACAGGGATGGATGGGTGAATAGATGGTTCTCCTGGACTACAGGGATGGATGGGTGAATAGGTGGTTCTCCTGGACTACAGGGATGGATGGGTGAATAGATGGTTCTCCTGGACTACAGGGATGGATGGGTGAATAGATGTCACCCCTGGACTACAGGGATGGATGGGTGAATAGATGTCACCCCTGGACTACAGGGATGGATGGGGGAATAGGTGGTTCTCCTGGACTACAGGGATGGATGGGTGAATAGATGGTTCCCCTGGAGTCCTCAAGTCACCCCTGGACTACAAGGATGGATGGGTGAATAGATGGTTCTCCTGGACTACAGGCATGGATGGGTGAATAGATGGTTCTCCTGGACTACAGGGATGGATGGGTGAATAGATGGTTCTCCTGTACTACAGGGATGGATGGGTGAATAGATGGTTCTCCTGGACTACAGGGATGGATGGGTGAATAGATGGTTCTCCTGGACTACAGGGATGGATGGGTGAATAGATGGTTCTCCTGGACTACAGGGATGGATGGGTGAATAGATGGTTCTCCTGGACTACAGGGATGGATGGGTGAATAGATGGTTCTCCTGGACTACAGGGATGGATGGGTGAATAGATGGTTCTCCTGGACTACAGGGATGGATGGGTGAATAGATGGTTCTCCTGGACTACAGGGATGGATGGGTGAATAGATGGTTCTCCTGGACTACAGGGATGGATGGGTGAATAGATGGTTCTCCTGGACTACAGGGATGGATGGGTGAATAGGTGGTTCTCCTGGACTACAGGGATGGATGGGTGAATAGATGGTCACCCCTGGACTACAGGGATGGATGGGTGAATAGATGTTCCCCTGGACTACAGGGATGGATGGGGAATAGGTGGTTCTCCTGGACTACAGGGATGGATGGGTGAATAGATGGTTCCTCAGGGATGGTCCTCAATGGTTCCCCTGGACTACAGGGATGGATGGGTGAATAGATGGTTCTCCTGGACTACAGGGATGGATTGGTGAATAGATGGTTCTCCTGGACTACAGGGATGGATGGGTGAATAGGTTGTTCTCCTGGACTACAGGGATGGATGGGTGAATAGGTGGTTCTCCTGGACTACAGGGATGGATGGGTGAATAGATGGTTCTCCTGTACTACAGGGATGGATGGGTGAATAGATGGTTCTCCTGGACTACAGGGATGGATGGGTGAATAGATGGTTCTCCTGGACTACAGGGATGGATGGGTGAATAGATGGTTCTCCTGGACTACAGGGATGGATGGGTGAATAGATGGTTCTCCTGGACTACAGGGATGGATGGGTGAATAGATGTCACCCCTGGACTACAGGGATGGATGGGTGAATAGATGGTTCTCCTGTACTACAGGGATGGATGGGTGAATAGATGGTTCTCCTGGACTACAGGGATGGATGGGTGAATAGATGGTTCTCCTGGACTACAGGGATGGATGGGTGAATAGATGGTTCTCCTGGACTACAGGGATGGATGGGTGAATAGATGGTTCTCCTGGACTACAGGGATGGATGGGTGAATAGATGGTTCTCCTGGACTACAGGGATGGATGGGTGAATAGATGGTTCTCCTGGACTACAGGGATGGATGGGTGAATAGATGGTTCTCCTGGACTACAGGGTTGGATGGGTGAATAGATGGTTCTCCTGGACTACAGGGATGGATGGACCAAGGAAGGCCCTCCCCACTGCTGTCTGTCACACTACTAATATGTCACTATGACTGCTATTCATTTATCTATATCTCCTGCCCTCTGAATCACAGACTACAATCTGTAGGACAGTTCATTACTGTCAATTACTGTCAATCAAACTCTTCGTCCGCAAAGGGAATAGGGTGCCATTTGGAACACAGCCATACTGATCTTTTAGGGATTATGACTGACGTGTTGTTGATTTGAATCTCATCTCTGAGTGATTCCTCCTCTAACCTCAGTGTGTATACTGTCTACGCGTCTGTCCATTGACATTGACTGAAATTCATTTCAGAGTGACTCTATATAAGTGTGTGTCTACATGTGTGTCCCCTGACAGGGTATCATCCAGAAGATAGCAGACATCCACAAGGTGAAGTGTGTTTCCTGTCTGGGCCTGCGTCTCAGCCACCTGCGCTCAGGGAACATCCACTGGCTGCACCCCGACATGGGGGTGTCCCGCGTCAGGGAGAGGTACGAGCTGCTCCACCCTCAGGACGAATGGAGGTAAGAACTAGGACAGAGACATACTGTATGAAGCTATTTACACTGCTGATCCCTGGTTCCAGTTCTGTCCGTGTGTGCTGTTTGACCAACTCCTATTGTCATTGTTGCTTTGACAAGACAGCACAAACTGATCTGGGAGCAGGCTACATAGACACGTTGAAATACTGTATAAAGCCATATTTTCACTGCTCTGTCACCTTAAAAGCCTTGGCGCTGCCGCCTTTATGCATATTGGCTCCATGTAATTCTGCTTTAATATAAATATTCAAACACTTCCTATGAATACCATCATCATAATGCATTATAAGCACATGTACAGCACCTTATGAGCTTTGCATAACTTCATTCATAACTCAATTATGTGAGTAAGACATCCGGGCTACAGCCTTGCCATTTGAAACGCTTGACCGTGATTAAACTGTCGAACTAGTGCTCACGAGCTAAAATGGCAGATTTCCTAGGCCTGTCTTTTGGAAGAGAAAATATGGGAACCAATTTGGTTGTTTTAATGGATTCAGACCAGTGGCAAAGCCAAGGGGCTAAAGTATGTCATGGATAGAAGGGACCTTGTTACCAGGGAGATGTGTGCAGTCTATGTCGTTGCAAGGCGCTTGGTTATTTCATCAATGTAGTAAGGGGATGAAATCAGGACTTTATGTGCCTTGTATTTTCCAATGTAAACCCACTGATGGGGGAATTGGGCAGAGTTGCAACGGAGCCGAAAATCAATTGTTGCCATCCTGTTAGTTGGGCCGAGTGGCCTTGAATATCCTTCCAATCTGCCTGCATAAATCATGGTTCCTCAGAAGCAGGCTGAAAACCCTTCATATGTCGTTCCAGTGTAATTAGGCCTCTATAGGCTGAGATACATGTTTCCTCCTGTCTCATCACTGTTATTGGAAGGGAAATTAGACTGCAATGATTCACTGACAAAGTCAACTGAGAGTGTTGAGGAGGAGAGTAATTAGAGAGGACTGAACTATCTGTTGATGTGATCTCAGTGTTTGATGTTGGAGTCTAATGCTGATAGATTCCCTTCTACTCCTGACTGAGGGAAGATATGGAGAGAGAAATGCCATATCAGAGATAGCAGAGTCTAGACAGCTTTTATTTGGGTGATATTTCAGACTGTACTCCCCCTCACCTCTGCTTCCTTCATGGCCAGACAGGGCAGTGTGTTGACATGTTTGGGAGGTAAAGGACGTGTTTTGGGACTTTATCCAGCCTTCCTCTAACAGACACTACCGTTCTCTGGGCAGGTTGCTTCTCACTCACCTTATTATAACTTTGTGTCTGTGTGTGCTTGTGTGTGTGCTTGTGTGTGTGCTTACGTGCATGTGCGCATGCCTCTCTTCAATTGTGAAATGTGTCCAGCTGGAAGAATACATGTGAATAATGTAGCAGGCCTAGATAGATGTTCCCAAAGAACTAAAACATGACAGCAGGTGTTTCATGACTCAGTTTAAACCCTGACCACCTGTCCTTCTCAGAATTATACATGAATCACAACTGTGCAGCTCACAAATCAACATGGAACGTAACTGTTCTGTGAATGTGAATGTTCTATGAATACTCAATGATACAACACGTTCTACCTCGCGGAACAACCTGTTCTGTTCCTAAGCAGCATTGTATTTGCATAGGACGGTAGGAGCTACCATTGAACACAGGGAGATAATACATGCTTTATCCTGTAGACCACAACCACCACAGCAGAGCTCATTCTGGCTGTCCCCACCTCATCTCAGTCAGGCATCAGTGCAGAAGTAATAGAGCTAAATAATACAGAGGAAATGGATTGACTGTGTGCTGTTGTTAGTGGTTCTCTGCTGAAGTTAGCTCAGGGGATACTCAGTGACTGTGTGCTGTTGTTAGTGGTTCTCTGCTGAAGTTAGCTCAGGGGATACTCAGTGACTGTGTGCTGTTGTTAGTGGTTCTCTGCTGAAGTTAGCTCAGGGGATACTCAGTGACTGTGTGCTGTTGTTAGTGGTTCTCTGCTGAAGTTAGTGGTTCTCTGGGGATACTCAGTGACTGTGTGCTGTTGTTAGTGGTTCTCTGCTGAAGTTAGCTCAGGGGATACTCAGTGACTGTGTGCTGTTGTTAGTGGTTCTCTGCTGAAGTTAGCTCAGGGGATACTCAGTGACTGTGTGCTGTTGTTAGTGGTTCTCTGCTGAAGTTAGCTCAGGGGATACTCAGTGACTGTGTGCTGTTGTTAGTGGTTCTCTGCTGAAGTTAGCTCAGGGGATACTCAGTGACTGTGTGCTGTTGTTAGTGGTTCTCTGCTGAAGTTAGCTCAGGGGATACTCAGTGACTGTGTGCTGTTGTTAGTGGTTCTCTGCTGAAGTTAGCTCAGGGGATACTCAGTGACTGTGTGCTGTTGTTAGTGGTTCTCTGCTGAAGTTAGCTCAGGGGATACTCAGTGACTGTGTGCTGTTGTTAGTGGTTCTCTGCTGATGTTAGCTCAGGGATACTCAGTGACTGTGTGCTGTTGTTAGTGGTTCTCTGCTGAAGTTAGCTCAGGGGATACTCAGTGACTGTGTGCTGTTGTTAGTGGTTCTCTGCTGAAGTTAGCTCAGGGGATACTCAGTGACTGTGTGCTGTTGTTAGTGGTTCTCTGCTGAAGTTAGCTCAGGGGATACTCAGTGACTGTGTGCTGTTGTTAGTGGTTCTCTGCTGAAGTTAGCTCAGGGGATACTCAGTGACTGTGTGCTGTTGTTAGTGGTTCTCTGCTGAAGTTAGCTCAGGGGATACTCAGTGACTGTGTGCTGTTGTTAGTGGTTCTCTGCTGAAGTTAGCTCAGGGGATACTCAGTGACTGTGTGCTGTTGTTAGTGGTTCTCTGCTGAAGTTAGCTCAGGGGATACTCAGTGACTGTGTGCTGTTGTTAGTGGTTCTCTGCTGAAGTTAGCTCAGGGGATACTCAGTGACTGTGTGCTGTTGTTAGTGGTTCTCTGCTGAAGTTAGCTCGGGGGATACTCAGTGACTGTGTGCTGTTGGTAGTGGTTCTCTGCTGAAGTTAGCTCGGGGGATACTCAGTGACTGTGTGCTGTTGTTAGTGGTTCTCTGCTGAAGTTAGCTCAGGGGATACTCAGTGACTGTGTGCTGTTGTTAGTGGTTCTCTGCTGAAGTTAGCTCAGGGGATACTCAGTGACTGTGTGCTGTTGTTAGTGGTTCTCTGCTGAAGTTAGCTCAGGGGATACTCAGTGACTGTGTGCTGTTGTTAGTGGTTCTCTGCTGAAGTTAGCTCAGGGGATACTCAGTGACTGTGTGCTGTTGTTAGTGGTTCTCTGCTGAAGTTAGCTCAGGGGATACTCAGTGACTGTGTGCTGTTGTTAGTGGTTCTCTGCTGAAGTTAGCTCAGGGGATACTCAGTGACTGTGTGCTGTTGTTAGTGGTTCTCTGCTGAAGTTAGCTCAGGGGATACTCAGTGACTGTGTGCTGTTGTTAGTGGTTCTCTGCTGAAGTTAGCTCAGGGGATACTCAGTGACTGTGTGCTGTTGTTAGTGGTTCTCTGCTGAAGTTAGCTCAGGGGATACTCAGTGACTGTGTGCTGTTGTTAGTGGTTCTCTGCTGAAGTTAGCTCAGGGGATACTCAGTGACTGTGTGCTGTTGTTAGTGGTTCTCTGCTGAAGTTAGCTCGGGGGATACTCAGTGACTGTGTGCTGTTGTTAGTGGTTCTCTGCTGAAGTTAGCTCGGGGGATACTCAGTGACTGTGTGCTGTTGTTAGTGGTTCTCTGCTGAAGTTAGCTCAGGGGATACTCAGTGACTGTGTGCTGTTGTTAGTGGTTCTCTGCTGAAGTTAGCTCAGGGGATACTCAGTGACTGTGTGCTGTTGTTAGTGGTTCTCTGCTGAAGTTAGCTCAGGGGATACTCAGTGACTGTGTGCTGTTGTTAGTGGTTCTCTGCTGAAGTTAGCTCAGGGGATACTCAGTGACTGTGTGCTGTTGTTAGTGGTTCTCTGCTGAAGTTAGCTCAGGGGATACTCAGTGACTGTGTGCTGTTGTTAGTGGTTCTCTGCTGAAGTTAGCTCAGGGGATACTCAGTGACTGTGTGCTGTTGTTAGTGGTTCTCTGCTGAAGTTAGCTCAGGGGATACTCAGTGACTGTGTGCTGTTGTTAGTGGTTCTCTGCTGAAGTTAGCTCAGGGGATACTCAGGGACTGTGTGCTGTTGTTAGTGGTTCTCTGCTGATGTTAGCTCAGGGGATACTCAGTGACTGTGTGCTGTTGTTAGTGGTTCTCTGCTGAAGTTAGCTCAGGGGATACTCAGTGACTGTGTGCTGTTGTTAGTGGTTCTCTGCTGAAGTTAGCTCGGGGGATACTCAGTGACTGTGTGCTGTTGTTAGTGGTTCTCTGCTGAAGTTAGCTCAGGGGATACTCAGTGACTGTGTGCTGTTGTTAGTGGTTCTCTGCTGAAGTTAGCTCAGGGGATACTCAGTGACTGTGTGCTGTTGTTAGTGGTTCTCTGCTGAAGTTAGCTCAGGGGATACTCAGTGACTGTGTGCTGTTGTTAGTGGTTCTCTGCTGAAGTTAGCTCCAGGGATACTCAGTGACTGCTGCTCATTCATTATGAAATAGTCTCTTTATTCAGCCTTAATTCCTTCTGGCGATAGAAAAAGCCCTGTATCGTCAGTAATAGCAAAAATAAAACACCATTCAGATGCTGTAGTTGTTTAACACAGGAAGTAGATCTATTGCAGTGTCCATTTGTTAAATTGCTGTTGTTTAGAGCCTTTCAATGCCTGCATCCCAAATGGTTCCATGTTCCCTTTAAAGTGCACTACTTTTGACCAGGGCCTGTAGGGGCTATATAGGAAATAGGGTGACCATTTGGGACGCATCCAGTGTCAGACCACATGCTATGTGTCTCATTAGCCTTGCATTCCTCACCAGGCTGTACAAGGCCGTTGAAAGGAAGAATGGATAATGGATGGATATCTATCTGTGTGTGTGTGGG
Organism: Oncorhynchus gorbuscha; assembly: GCF_021184085.1. NCBI lineage: Eukaryota > Metazoa > Chordata > Actinopteri > Salmoniformes > Salmonidae > Oncorhynchus > Oncorhynchus gorbuscha. The sequence goes on from NC_060191.1 coordinate 731,392, forward strand.
GGGGGGGGTGACCTCGTCTCAATGCTTTCATGCCATGGAGCCTGTTACTGCTTGTCTTTTTGTGTCTCCGTTGTTGAGCTGGTGAATGGTACGTAGGTTGCACAATGAAAGCAAGCGATTGATACATTAGGAGAAAATTATCCTAATTTACCTTATTGTCGAAGGGAAATTTATCTTGAACATTGGCTCTCACAGTCGTATCAATAGCATGTTCATCGAAGAAACATTCTAGAACACTGGTTCAATGGAAGTGTTGACAGACCAGCAGACACTCTAAAATACTCATTCAATACCCATGACACTGTCCTCAAGCCATTCGTACAGACATCAAATGAATGACTTGCCTTTTACACACAGAATCACAATGTACTGAGTTATGTACCTTCCACTGGCTGCTGTTCTATTATCTCCCTCTGGTGTAGATCACAGCTGAGTAGAAAACACCAGAACTACAAAGACCATCTGATCTGACAGAGCCAGGAAAGGTTTTCTCTAGTCAGAGACTTTGTAATTACAAGGAACAGGCTTAGAACATAGTTTGAACAAGCAGCTATTTCAAACAGTTCAGTAGTTTATTTCACCTTGTAGGTTGATCAGAAGGCTGTGGCTGGATGTTATAGTTATTCCAGGAATGATCATTGAGGTCTCTCCCTGCCAAAGGTAATGATGATGATGTCTCGATGATGTCTATGCCTATATAGGGCACTAATTTTGACCAGGGCCCATAAGGTTCTGGTCAAACGTAGTGCACTATGTAGGTAATAGGGTGCCATTTGGGACGCAGACTCAGTCTCACTGATCTCTTTGATAAGTTCCATATGAAAGGATCCTCTGGGCAAGTACAGAATAATGACAACGTGCTGACTTGTACCGTACAGCTTCCACATTCACAGCGCTGTATAATAACACACAGAGGTTGTTAGATATCAAAGCAGCATTCTGTCTCTCCTAACTCTTCTGTATTAATGTGTTCCTTTGGAACCTTGTTTCTGAGTTGTCCTTCGTCCTCGTTAGCATCGAGCTAACCATATGGCATTTCTTTCTCCACAGGTATGAGCTACGGATACGCTACTTGCCAAAAGGATTCTTGAACCATTTTTCAGAAGATAAACCTACACTGAACTACTTCTACCATCAGGTGAGGAAAGAAACCATATTCATATTGAGTTGGGACTGTCAGGTGTGGACAGAAACCATATTCAGATTGAGTTGGGACTGTCAGGTGTGGACAGAAACCATATTCATATTGAGTTGGGACTGTCAGGTGTGGACAGAAACCATATTCAGATTGAGTTGGGACTGTCAGGTGTGGACAGAAACCATATTCAGATTGAGTTATGACTGTCAGGTGTGGACAGAAACCATATTCAGATTGAGTTATAACTGTCAGGTGTGGACAGAAACCATATTCAGATTGAGTTGGGACTGTCAGGTGTGGACAGAAACCATATTCAGATTGAGTTATGACTGTCAGGTGTGGACAGAAACCATATTCAGATTGAGTTATAACTGTCAGGTGTGGATAGAAACCATATTCAGATTGAGTTATGACTGTCAGGTGTGGACAGAAACCATATTCAGATTGAGTTATAACTGTCAGGTGTGGACAGAAACCATATTCATATTGAGTTGGGACTGTCAGGTGTGGACAGAAACCATATTCAGATTGAGTTATGACTGTCAGGTGTGGACAGAAACCATATTCAGATTGAGTTATAACTGTCAGGTGTGGATAGAAACCATATTCAGAATGAGTTGGGACTGTCAGGTGTTGACAGAAACCATATTCATATTGAGTTGGGACTGTCAGATGTGGACAGAAACCATATTCAGATTGAGTTATAACTGTCAGGTGTGGACAGAAACCATATTCAGATTGAGTTATAACTGTCAGGTGTGGATAGAAACCATATTCAGATTGAGTTATAACTGTCAGGTGTGGATAGAAACCATATTCAGAATGAGTTGGGACTGTCAGGTGTTGACAGAAACCATATTCATATTGAGTTGGGACTGTCAGATGTGGACAGAAACCATATTCAGATTGAGTTGGGACTGTCAGGTGTGGACAGAAACCATATTCAGATTGAGTTATAACTGTCAGGTGTGGACAGAAACCATATTCAGATTGAGTTGGGACTGTCAGGTGTGGACAGAAACCATATTCATATTGAGTTGGGACTGTCAGATGTGGACAGAAACCATATTCAGATTGAGTTGGGACTGTCAGGTGTTGACAGAAACCATATTCAGATTGAGTTATGACTGTCAGGTGTGGACAGAAACCATATTCAGATTGAGTTATGACTGTCAGGTGTGGACAGAAACCATATTCAGATTGAGTTATAACTGTCAGGTGTGGACAGAAACCATATTCAGATTGAGTTGGGACTGTCAGGTGTGGACAGAAACCATATTCATATTGAGTTGGGACTGTCAGGTGTGGACAGAAACCATATTCAGATTGAGTTGGGACTGTCAGGTGTTGACAGAAACCATATTCAGATTGAGTTATGACTGTCAGGTGTGGACAGAAACCATATTCAGATTGAGTTATGACTGTCAGGTGTGGACAGAAACCATATTCAGATTGAGTTATAACTGTCAGGTGTGGACAGAAACCATATTCAGATTGAGTTGGGACTGTCAGGTGTGGACAGAAACCATATTCAGATTGAGTTGGGACTGTCAGGTGTGGACAGAAACCATATTCAGATTGAGTTGGGACTGTCAGGTGTGGACAGAAACCATATTCAGATTGAGTTGGGACTGTCAGGTGTGGGTAGAAACCATATTCAGATTGAGTTGGGACTGTCAGGTGTGGACAGAAACCATATTCAGATTGAGTTATGACTGTCAGGTGTGGACAGAAACCATATTCATATTGAGTTGGGACTGTCAGGTGTGGACAGAAACCATATTCAGATTGAGTTATAACTGTCAGGTGTGGATAGAAACCATATTCAGAATGATTTGGGACTGTCAGGTGTTGACAGAAACCATATTCATATTGAGTTATGACTGTCAGGTGTGGACAGAAACCATATTCAGATTGAGTTGGGACTGTCAGGTGTGGACAGAAACCATATTCATATTGAGTTGGGACTGTCAGGTGTGGACAGAAACCATATTCAGATTGAGTTATGACTGTCAGGTGTGGACAGAAACCATATTCAGATTGAGTTATGACTGTCAGGTGTGGACAGAAACCATATTCAGATTGAGTTATGACTGTCAGGTGTGGACAGAAACCATATTCAGATTGAGTTGGGACTGTCAGGTGTGGACAGAAACCATATTCAGATTGAGTTATGACTGTCAGGTGTGGACAGAAACCATATTCAGATTGAGTTATGACTGTCAGGTGTGGACAGAAACCATATTCAGATTGAGTTGGGACTGTCAGGTGTGGACAGAAACCATATTCATATTGAGTTGGGACTGTCAGGTGTGGACAGAAACCATATTCAGATTGAGTTGGGACTGTCAGGTGTGGACAGAAACCATATTCATATTGAGTTATGACTGTCAGGTGTGGACAGAAACCATATTCAGATTGAGTTGGGACTGTCAGGTGTGGACAGAAACCATATTCAGATTGAGTTATAACTGTCAGGTGTGGACAGAAACCATATTCAGATTGAGTTATAACTGTCAGGTGTGGACAGAAACCATATTCAGATTGAGTTATAACTGTCAGGTGTGGACAGAAACCATATTCAGATTGAGTTATGACTGTCAGGTGTTGACAGAAACCATATTCATATTGAGTTGGGACTGTCAGGTGTGGACAGAAACCATATTCAGATTGAGTTATGACTGTCAGGTGTGGACAGAAACCATATTCATATTGAGTTGGGACTGTCAGGTGTGGATAGAAACCATATTCATATTGAGTTATGACTGTCAGGTGTGGACAGAAACCATATTCAGATTGAGTTATGACTGTCAGGTGTGGATAGAAACCATATTCAGATTGAGTTGGGACTGTCAGGTGTGGATAGAAACCATATTCAGATTGAGTTATAACTGTCAGGTGTGGACAGAAACCATATTCAGATTGAGTTATGACTGTCAGGTGTGGATAGAAACCATATTCAGATTGAGTTGGGACTGTCAGGTGTGGATAGAAACCATATTCAGATTGAGTTATAACTGTCAGGTGTGGACAGAAACCATATTCAGATTGAGTTATAACTGTCAGGTGTGGACAGAAACCATATTCAGATTGAGTTATAACTGTCAGGTGTGGATAGAAACCATATTCAGATTGAGTTATGACTGTCAGGTGTGGGTAGAAACCATATTCAGATTGAGTTGGGACTGTCAGGTGTGGACAGAAACCATATTCAGATTGAGTTATGACTGTCAGGTGTGGACAGAAACCATATTCAGATTGAGTTATGACTGTCAGGTGTGGATAGAAACCATATTCAGATTGAGTTATGACTGTCAGGTGTGGACAGAAACCATATTCAGATTGAGTTATAACTGTCAGGTGTGGACAGAAACCATATTCATATTGAGTTGGGACTGTCAGGTGTGGACAGAAACCATATTCAGATTGAGTTATGACTGTCAGGTGTGGACAGAAACCATATTCAGATTGAGTTATAACTGTCAGGTGTGGATAGAAACCATATTCAGAATGAGTTGGGACTGTCAGGTGTTGACAGAAACCATATTCATATTGAGTTGGGACTGTCAGATGTGGACAGAAACCATATTCAGATTGAGTTATAACTGTCAGGTGTGGACAGAAACCATATTCAGATTGAGTTGGGACTGTCAGGTGTGGACAGAAACCATATTCAGATTGAGTTATAACTGTCAGGTGTGGATAGAAACCATATTCAGATTGAGTTATAACTGTCAGGTGTGGATAGAAACCATATTCAGAATGAGTTGGGACTGTCAGGTGTTGACAGAAACCATATTCATATTGAGTTGGGACTGTCAGGTGTGGACAGAAACCATATTCAGATTGAGTTGGGACTGTCAGGTGTGGACAGAAACCATATTCAGATTGAGTTATAACTGTCAGGTGTGGACAGAAACCATATTCAGATTGAGTTGGGACTGTCAGGTGTGGACAGAAACCATATTCATATTGAGTTGGGACTGTCAGATGTGGACAGAAACCATATTCAGATTGAGTTGGGACTGTCAGGTGTGGACAGAAACCATATTCAGATTGAGTTATGACTGTCAGGTGTGGACAGAAACCATATTCAGATTGAGTTATGACTGTCAGGTGTGGACAGAAACCATATTCAGATTGAGTTATAACTGTCAGGTGTGGACAGAAACCATATTCAGATTGAGTTGGGACTGTCAGGTGTGGACAGAAACCATATTCAGATTGAGTTGGGACTGTCAGGTGTGGACAGAAACCATATTCAGATTGAGTTGGGACTGTCAGGTGTGGGTAGAAACCATATTCAGATTGAGTTGGGACTGTCAGGTGTGGACAGAAACCATATTCAGATTGAGTTATGACTGTCAGGTGTGGACAGAAACCATATTCATATTGAGTTGGGACTGTCAGGTGTGGACAGAAACCATATTCAGATTGAGTTATAACTGTCAGGTGTGGATAGAAACCATATTCAGAATGAGTTGGGACTGTCAGGTGTTGACAGAAACCATATTCATATTGAGTTATGACTGTCAGGTGTGGACAGAAACCATATTCAGATTGAGTTGGGACTGTCAGGTGTGGACAGAAACCATATTCATATTGAGTTGGGACTGTCAGGTGTGGACAGAAACCATATTCAGATTGAGTTATGACTGTCAGGTGTGGACAGAAACCATATTCAGATTGAGTTATGACTGTCAGGTGTGGACAGAAACCATATTCAGATTGAGTTATGACTGTCAGGTGTGGACAGAAACCATATTCAGATTGAGTTGGGACTGTCAGGTGTGGACAGAAACCATATTCAGATTGAGTTATGACTGTCAGGTGTGGACAGAAACCATATTCAGATTGAGTTATGACTGTCAGGTGTGGACAGAAACCATATTCAGATTGAGTTGGGACTGTCAGGTGTGGACAGAAACCATATTCATATTGAGTTGGGACTGTCAGGTGTGGACAGAAACCATATTCAGATTGAGTTGGGACTGTCAGGTGTGGACAGAAACCATATTCAGATTGAGTTATAACTGTCAGGTGTGGACAGAAACCATATTCAGATTGAGTTATAACTGTCAGGTGTGGACAGAAACCATATTCAGATTGAGTTATGACTGTCAGGTGTTGACAGAAACCATATTCATATTGAGTTGGGACTGTCAGGTGTGGACAGAAACCATATTCAGATTGAGTTATGACTGTCAGGTGTGGACAGAAACCATATTCATATTGAGTTGGGACTGTCAGGTGTGGATAGAAACCATATTCAGATTGAGTTATAACTGTCAGGTGTGGACAGAAACCATATTCAGATTGAGTTATGACTGTCAGGTGTGGATAGAAACCATATTCAGATTGAGTTGGGACTGTCAGGTGTGGATAGAAACCATATTCAGATTGAGTTATAACTGTCAGGTGTGGACAGAAACCATATTCAGATTGAGTTGGGACTGTCAGGTGTGGATAGAAACCATATTCAGATTGAGTTATAACTGTCAGGTGTGGACAGAAACCATATTCAGATTGAGTTATGACTGTCAGGTGTGGATAGAAACCATATTCAGATTGAGTTGGGACTGTCAGGTGTGGATAGAAACCATATTCAGATTGAGTTATAACTGTCAGGTGTGGACAGAAACCATATTCAGATTGAGTTGGGACTGTCAGGTGTGGACAGAAACCATATTCAGATTGAGTTATAACTGTCAGGTGTGGATAGAAACCATATTCAGATTGAGTTATGACTGTCAGGTGTGGGTAGAAACCATATTCAGATTGAGTTGGGACTGTCAGGTGTGGATAGAAACCATATTCAGATTGAGTTATAACTGTCAGGTGTGGACAGAAACCATATTCAGATTGAGTTATAACTGTCAGGTGTGGACAGAAACCATATTCAGATTGAGTTATAACTGTCAGGTGTGGATAGAAACCATATTCAGATTGAGTTATAACTGTCAGGTGTGGATAGAAACCATATTAAGAATGAGTTGGGACTGTCAGGTGTGGACAGAAACCATATTCAGATTGAGTTATGACTGTCAGGTGTGGATAGAAACCATATTCAGATTGAGTTGGGACTGTCAGGTGTGGACAGAAACCATATTCATATTGAGTTGGGACTGTCAGGTGTGGATAGAAACCATATTCAGATTGAGTTGGGACTGTCAGGTGTGGACAGAAACCATATTCATATTGAGTTATGACTGTCAGGTGTGGATAGAAACCATATTCAGATTGAGTTGGGACTGTCAGGTGTGGACAGAAACCATATTCAGATTGAGTTGGGACTGTCAGGTGTGGACAGAAACCATATTCATATTGAGTTATGACTGTCAGGTGTGGACAGAAACCATATTCATATTGAGTTGGGACTGTCAGGTGTGGACAGAAACCATATTCATATTGAGTTATGACTGTCAGGTGTGGACAGAAACCATATTCATATTGAGTTGGGACTGTCAGGTGTGGACAGAAACCATATTCAGATTGAGTTATGACTGTCAGGTGTGGACAGAAACCATATTCAGATTGAGTTATAACTGTCAGGTGTGGATAGAAACCATATTCAGATTGAGTTATAACTGTCAGGTGTGGACAGAAACCATATTCAGATTGAGTTATAACTGTCAGGTGTGGATAAAAACCATATTCAGATTGAGTTATGACTGTCAGGTGTGGACAGAAACCATATTCAGATTGAGTTATGACTGTCAGGTGTGGACAGAAACCATATTCAGATTGAGTTATGACTGTCAGGTGTGGACAGAAACCATATTCATATTGAGTTGGGACTGTCAGGTGTGGACAGAAACCATATTCATATTGAGTTATGACTGTCAGGTGTGGACAGAAACCATATTCATATTGAGTTGGGACTGTCAGGTGTGGACAGAAACCATATTCAGATTGAGTTATGACTGTCAGGTGTGGACAGAAACCATATTCATATTGAGTTATGACTGTCAGGTGTGGACAGAAACCATATTCATATTGAGTTGGGACTGTCAGGTGTGGACAGAAACCATATTCATATTGAGTTATGACTGTCAGGTGTGGACAGAAACCATATTCATATTGAGTTGGGACTGTCAGGTGTGGACAGAAACCATATTCAGATTGAGTTATGACTGTCAGGTGTGGATAGAAACCATATTCAGATTGAGTTGGGACTGTCAGGTGTGGATAGAAACCATATTCAGATTGAGTTGGGACTGTCAGGTGTGGACAGAAACCATATTCATATTGAGTTATGACTGTCAGGTGTGGACAGAAACCATATTCAGATTGAGTTGGGACTGTCAGGTGTGGACAGAAACCATATTCAGATTGAGTTATGACTGTCAGGTGTGGATAGAAACCATATTCAGATTGAGTTGGGACTGTCAGGTGTGGACAGAAACCATATTCAGATTGAGTTGGGACTGTCAGGTGTGGATAGAAACCATATTCATATTGAGTTATGACTGTCAGGTGTGGACAGAAACCATATTCAGATTGAGTTGGGACTGTCAGGTGTGGATAGAAACCATATTCATATTGAGTTATGACTGTCAGGTGTGGACAGAAACCATATTCATATTGAGTTATGACTGTCAGGTGTGGACAGAAACCATATTCAGATTGAGTTATAACTGTCAGGTGTGGATAGAAACCATATTCAGATTGAGTTATAACTGTCAGGTGTGGAAAGAAACCATATTAATATTGAGTTATAACTGTCAGGTGTGGACAGAAACCATATTCATATTGAGTTGGGACTGTCAGGTGTGGACAGAAACCATATTCAGAATGAGTTGGGACTGTCAGGTGTTGACAGAAACCATATTCAGATTGAGTTATAACTGTCAGGTGTGGACAGAAACCATATTCAGAATGAGTTGGGACTGTCAGGTGTTGACAGAAACCATATTCATATTGAGTTGGGACTGTCAGGTGTTGACAGAAACCATATTCATATTGAGTTGGGACTGTCAGGTGTGGACAGAAACCATATTCATATTGAGTTATGACTGTCAGGTGTTGACAGAAACCATATTCATATTGAGTTGGGACTGTCAGGTGTGGACAGAAACCATATTCATATTGAGTTATGACTGTCAGGTGTGGACAGAAACCATATTCATATTGAGCTATAACTGTCAGGTGTTGACAGAAACCATATTCAGATTGAGTTGGGACTGTCAGGTGTGGACAGAAACCATATTCATATTGAGTTATGACTGTCAGGTGTGGACAGAAACCATATTCATATTGAGTTGGGACTGTCAGGTGTGGACAGAAACCATATTCAGATTGAGTTATGACTGTCAGGTGTGGACAGAAACCATATTCAGATTGAGTTGGGACTGTCAGGTGTGGATAGAAACCATATTCAGATTGAGTTATAACTGTCAGGTGTGGATAGAAACCATATTCAGATTGAGTTATAACTGTCAGGTGTGGACAGAAACCATATTCATATTGAGTTATGACTGTCAGGTGTGGACAGAAACCATATTCATATTGAGTTGGGACTGTCAGGTGTGGACAGAAACCATATTCAGATTGAGTTATGACTGTCAGGTGTGGACAGAAACCATATTCAGATTGAGTTGGGACTGTCAGGTGTGGACAGAAACCATATTCAGATTGAGTTATAACTGTCAGGTGTGGACAGAAACCATATTCATATTGAGTTGGGACTGTCAGGTGTGGACAGAAACCATATTCAGAATGAGTTGGGACTGTCAGGTGTTGACAGAAACCATATTCAGATTGAGTTATAACTGTCAGGTGTGGACAGAAACCATATTCAGATTGAGTTATAACTGTCAGGTGTGGACAGAAACCATATTCAGAATGAGTTGGGACTGTCAGGTGTTGACAGAAACCATATTCAGATTGAGTTGGGACTGTCAGGTGTGGACAGAAACCATATTCAGATTGAGTTATGACTGTCAGGTGTGGACAGAAACCATATTCAGATTGAGTTATGACTGTCAGGTGTGGACAGAAACCATATTCAGATTGAGTTATGACTGTCAGGTGTGGACAGAAACCATATTCAGATTGAGTTATGACTGTCAGGTGTGGACAGAAACCATATTCAGATTGAGTTATGACTGTCAGGTGTGGATAGAAACCATATTCATATTGAGTTGGGACTGTCAGGTGTGGACAGAAACCATATTCAGATTGAGTTATAACTGTCAGGTGTGGATAGAAACCATATTCATATTGAGTTGGGACTGTCAGGTGTGGATAGAAACCATATTCAGATTGAGTTATGACTGTCAGGTGTGGACAGAAACCATATTCAGATTGAGTTATGACTGTCAGGTGTGGATAGAAACCATATTCATATTGAGTTGGGACTGTCAGGTGTGGACAGAAACCATATTCAGATTGAGTTATAACTGTCAGGTGTGGATAGAAACCATATTCATATTGAGTTGGGACTGTCAGGTGTGGACAGAAACCATATTCAGATTGAGTTATAACTGTCAGGTGTGGATAGAAACCATATTCATATTGAGTTGGGACTGTCAGGTGTGGACAGAAACCATATTCAGATTGAGTTATAACTGTCAGGTGTGGATAGAAACCATATTCATATTGAGTTGGGACTGTCAGGTGTGGACAGAAACCATATTCAGATTGAGTTATGACTGTCAGGTGTGGACAGAAACCATATTCAGATTGAGTTATAACTGTCAGGTGTGGATAGAAACCATATTCATATTGAGTTGGGACTGTCAGGTGTGGACAGAAACCATATTCAGATTGAGTTATGACTGTCAGGTGTGGACAGAAACCATATTCAGATTGAGTTATGACTGTCAGGTGTGGACAGAAACCATTCAGTGTTCTTCCCTCTCTGTCTATCAGAGAAATACACTGTTGTGTATTGTGATTTTTTTCACAACAGGTAGAGGACAATGTGTGACAACGTCAGCTGGCTATACTTCAAATGGCTGCAGGCTATATAAACTCTGTTAAATAGCTTCTGGTGACATTGAAACGGCCCTGCTGGGGTGGTACAGTGTGACTGAGAGTGTTTTATATAGCTGTCTGGGCTGCTGGCCAGAGGTTCTTACAGAATAAACCCACCAGAAAGTCCAACAGCTGAAAGCTGTGTGTGGCTACAGTCTAGTAGCATCCCCTGCTGGGTGATACGAACGGCAGCCATCCCCTGCTGGGTGATACGAACGGCAGCCATCACCTGCTGGGTGATACGAACGGCAGCCATCTCCTGCTGGGTGATACGAACGGCAGCCATCTCCTGCTGGGTGATACGAATGGCAGCCATCTCCTGCTGGGTGATACGAACGGCAGCCATCACCTGCTGGGTTATACGAACGGCAGCCCTCACCTGCTGGGTGATACGAACGGCAGCCATCTCCTGCTGGGTGATACGAATGGCAGCCCTCACCTGCTGGGTGATACGAACGGCAGCCATCCCCTGCTGGGTGATACGAACGGCAGCCATCACCTACTGGGTGATACGAACGGCAGCCATCTCCTGCTGGGTGATACGAACGGCAGCCCTCACCTGCTGGGTGATACGAACGGCAGCCATTCCCTGCTGGGTGATACGAACAGCAGCCATCACCTGCGGGGTTATACGAACGGCAGCCCTCACCTGCTGGGTGATATGAACGGCAGCCCTCACCTGCTGGGTGATATGAACGGCAGCCATTCCCTGCTGGGTGATACGAACGGCAGCCATCACCTGCTGGATGATACGAACGGCAGCCATCACCTGCTGGGTGATACGAATGGCAGCCATCCCCTGCTGGGTGATACGAACGGCAGCCATCCCCTGCTGGGTGATACGAACGGCAGCCATCCCCTGCTGGGTGATACGAACGGCAGCCATCCCCTGCTACTGGGTGATACGAACGGCAGCCATCCCCTGCTGGGTGATACGAACGGCAGCCATCCCCTGCTGGGTGATACGAACGGCAGCCATCCCCTGCTGGGTGATACGAACGGCAGCCATCCCCTGCTGGGTGATACGAACGGCAGTCATCCCCTGCTGGGTGATACGAACGGCAGCCATCCCCTGCTGGGTGATACGAACGGCAGCCATCACCTGCTGGGTGATACGAACGGCAGCGATTCAACATATAGAACCACCTAGAAATGAATAGACATTGATGGCTGATGTTCTGGTCAGAGGTGATAGGACGGCCACCTGCTGCTGTTAAATACAAGCTTTGGTGTTTTCTCTCTTAGAGATCTGAGGTAGCCTCAAGTCTCGTGGCTCATTAACGTCCATGTGAGCTGGACCCATCAGCTGCAGCTCAGTCAGACTAACTAATTAATAATATAATCATATAATATATCCCATTTAGGAGACGATTTTATCCAAGCGACTTACGCATGGGTGGTCCAGGGAATCGAACCCGCTATCCTGGCATTGCTTTACCAGCTGAGCATCTGATGACAACCACAAGTAACTGAGGACCTCTTTCCATCTACCTGTTCCTGTCTTAAAATAAATTCACAATGCTCTCTACACTACCTGTCACTACTTTAGTAGTTCTCTTTGTCATAGAGAATGACTGTGATGATGTTTCTCAGGTCAAGAGTGACTACATGTTGTCATGGAGAATGACTGTGATGATGTTTCTCAGTTCAAGAGTGAATACATGGAGAATGACTGTGATGATGTTTCTCAGGTCAAGAGTGACTACATGTTGTCATGGAGAATGACTGTGATGATGTTTCTCAGCTCAAGCGTGACTACATGTTGTCATGGAGAATGACTGTGATGATGTTTCTCAGGTCAAGCGTGACTACTTGTTGTCATGGAGAATGACTGTGATGATGTTTCTCAGGTCAAGCGTGACTACATGGAGAATGACTGTGATAATGTTTCTCAGTTCAAGAGTGACTACATGTTGTCATGGAGAATGACTGTGATGATGTTTCTCAGTTCAATAGTGACTACATGTTGTCATGGAGAATGACTGTGATAATGTTTCTCAGGTCAAGAGTGACTACATGTTGGAGGTAGCTGATCGAGTCGACCAAGACATTGCACTTAAATTGGGCTGCCTTGAAATCAGGTGAGTTCTATTTCAAATACTTGATATTTGATATCTTATAAACAGTGAATTCATGTACTCGTCCAATATTCCATAATTAGATATACATTTTGACAACTCACAAATTGTTTATTATCTTTTGTTTTCTGTTACAGGAGATTTTTTAGGGAAATGCGAGGAAATGCCCTGGATAAGAAATCAAATTATGAATTACTAGAGTAAGTGATTATTTTACTTAAAGACCCAGTGCAGTCAAAAACTAGATTTTACTTGTGTTTTATATATATTTCTACACTATGAGGTTGGAATAATACTGTGAAGTTGTGAAAATGATGATAATGCCCTTTTAGTGTAAGAGCTGTTTTAAAAGACTGCCCGCAATATCAGCCTGTTTTGGTGGGATGGAGTTTTGGCCTGCCTGGTGACATCACCAGGTGGTAAATTAGTTAATAGACCAATAAGAAAGAGAGTTCCAGACCTCTCTGACCATAACTGCTTGTTTTCAGTTTCCCCCTCCACACCCAGACCCCTCCAAGATAGTCCTAGAAAAATTATTGCTTGAGAAATTGCTATTTGCTAAGAAGATATTTTTGTTTATTTTTTACAATTTTAGTTGAAAACAATTCTAGTACTTAATTGTTACATAGAAATTATTTATATTGAGATTTTAAAAAATGTCTGCATTGGACTTTTAGAAATGATGTATTTCTGTATTAACAACATACACGTAATTATCTTAACACTATCTATGAACAGAGATCCTACAATTCACCTCAGCCTGTGCTGTGCTGAGCCTTTCATCGTGTGTGTCCTCTCTCCTGGCTAGACGTATGTAGGCCAGTGTAAATTGACTGCCTTCCTCGTGAACCTCACTCTGGACACTTCGCAAATGGCACCCTATTCCCTAATAGGGTACTACTTTTCACCAGGACCCTATAAAGGGAATAGGGTGTGATTTTAGACACATCCTTGGTTAAACTGACAGACATTACCGGGCAGCCACCTTCCCTGAGTGTGAAAGGCTTTGGCAATGTAAACATATGTTTCACATGTGAATAAAGCCCTTTGAATTGAATTGAAAGGGCTATAAAATAGTGGGGGTCCTGTTCACACTATCACAGTGCCATCACTGGGGTGTGGGGACATTATAATGACGCTGTAGAAGGTGATGAGAATTAAGATAAATTATTCTAACACTATGAATAGATCAGACACATTTCAACAGAGACTACCGTGCCATTGGGGACGCAGCCTATATCAGGAGCTAGTTTTATGTTCCTCATTGGAGCACGGTGGTGGTGGAGGAGGTGAAAGGCCGTTGGTGACTTTATGTTCCTCATTGGAGCACGGTGGTGGTGGAGGAGGTGAAAGGCCGTTGGTGACTTTATGTTCCTCATTGGAGCACGGTGGTGGTGGAGGCGAAAGGCCGTTGGTGACTTTATGTTCCTCATTGAAGCACGGTGGTGGTGGTGGAGGCGAAAGGCCGTTGGTGACTTTATGTTCCTCATTGGAGCACGGTGATGGTGGAGGAGGTGAAAGGCCGTTGGTGAGTTTATGTTCCTCATTGGAGCACGGTGGTGGTGGAGGAGGTGAAAGGCCGTTGGTGACTTTATGTTCCTCATTGGAGCACGGTGGTGGTGGTGGAGGTGAAAGGCCGTTGGTGACTTTATGTTCCTCATTGGAGCACGGTGGTGGTGGTGGAGGTGAAAGGCCGTTGGTGACTTTATGTTCCTCATTGGAGCACGGTGGTGGTGGAGGAGGTGAAAGGCCGTTGGTGACTTTATGTTCCTCATTGGAGCACGGTGGTGGTGGAGGAGGTGAAAGGCCGTTGGTGACTTTATGTTCCTCATTGGAGCACGGTGGTGGTGGAGGAGGTGAAAGGCAGTTGGTGACTTTATGTTCCCAGAGCAAATGATTTGTTTGTTCTGGACATATTTGCGTTAGTATGTATTTTCTGACTGACTGTGTGATGCAGAGCCAGAACAACACCACTCCACCACCGGGGATATTAGAAAGCCAAACTGCCTGGGTGAATGGTGATGTTATATATATAGGACAGACTGTGTACTTGGCCTATACAGAGAGAGACCGCTGGCTGGATCTTAACCAAATGATAGGGCTATGGAGGGGTGGGGAGTGTGTGGCGTTGACTACACAGTAGCTAACTATGGAAATGGCCTCAGTCCTATTGCCATCTACCAGCTGACAGGTGCTCTATCTAGAGCCAACTGAAAACAGAGTCATTCTTTAAGAGGGAATTATGCTGTTTTAAAGACAATCTCTTTTTAAATAACTCTCCGTTTAAAAATAATAATTTTAGAAGTAGTGTTTTCACATGCCAGGCTTGATACAGAGTCAGTGACAATGAAAATGTCAAAAATATGTTTTTGATTTGATTAAAATTCTTTAAAAACACTACTCTGGTTATAGATGAATTCAATTTCACCTGCTGCTGACCTCGTTTTGGTGAAATGAGCACACATTCTTGTTGATCAATGCTGTAATGCAGTACTCTTTCTGCTCTGTCCTCTGCAGAAAAGATGTGGGTTTACGAAGATTCTTCCCCAAGAGTTTGCTGGACTCTGTGAAGGTAAGAAGACCTTCTTTGCTCTTTTTCCCCATCCTGGGGGTTCTAACATAGGCCTCTGCAAATAGGGAGATGCCATTGTTCAGATTGAAACAGTGTCATCACCTGGCTGGCTGGCTGCTCCTCATAGTCTTACCCCAGAGAATAGGTGTCCCAGTTCTGCACAAACCTCACAGTCCTGTTGGAAACCGTTCCGGTGGAATGGTCAGGCTCTCTCTTCATCCTTCATCCTCTCTGTTTCTGTGTCTGCCCTTACAGGGCTCCAGACTGTGACCATTTAACCACATTTTGCGACCCTTTGACTTAGCTGTATGAGTTAAATGTATTACTAGTCACACTGGTGCGATCTGCACATTCTACCTAGTCACCTCAATCAAAACGTATTTAGATTTTGTGCAAATAAAACCATGAATTTGTCAAACAGTAAAGTGCATTATCCTCATGACTCCTATAATAAGTGTTGTCCCTGCTACTGTGCCCGGCTGCTGGCATGAGCAAGCCTCTCACACTCTCTCTCCCCCCTTGTGCACTGCCAAAAATGCCTGCCTCTCCCTCCCACGGATGCTTGCTTCCAGCACACCAAACCCCAACCCCTGTCACTCAAGCAGGCAGCACAGTTCTTCCAAAGAGAGTGGAAATGAAAAGGCCTACAAACTGCTTCTCCATTAGAAATCCCAGATCATCCTTGTAGGTGATGTCGTGGCGACATTATCTAGCTTAGCTCATGTGCAGAAACATGTCATCGGGTCAAAGGCAATTCTTAGATATACAGTTGTTTTTTAGGAAAATGAAAACATATCAGTTTGTCAAATTAAGTTTTGCCTTTAGATTTAGAGAAAACCCCAAACTGTGATGTTGGGCCTCTGGGTTTAGAAACTCTGTGTTTCCTCGCTGTTTACATTCTCTCAGCATGCAATCAATGCATGCACTCAACAGATGCCTCCAAAACAAGAAGGATACCTCTTTCCACGTTGCTTCTTGATATGAATCCATGTGTTTTCTGTTCTGTACTATTTGTTTGTGTGTCTTGCTCTCTGCAAAGCCCGGGTCAGTTAGTCTTAGGAAGCTGGCATATACCTAAATGAATGCTAATTGCTAACTAAAAGCCATTTAGCTAATGTACTGAGCTAGGGAAGAGCAAATAGGATCTCTAATACAGATTGCTACGAGCCAGCAGTGGTGGTGCTGTAAGTCAGGGTGTTGTTTGTCCAACGGTATGAATTAGAGAGCCTATATTCTTTATATCTTTGTCTAAATATAACATCATATATCAAATGTATGTCTGTTACAGTATGTTGGATGACTGTCATTCATATTCCATTCAACCAGCTCAATGTAACATTGCTGGGTTTAGGCAACTTACTACATGGGTAGTATTAACCTATCCTATGAATGAAGGTGGTCATTTCCTTTTATGACCTCAGGACATTATTATATAGGTATTACCCTAATGACCATCATGTCCTAATGGTCTGGTCCTCGGGGCTCTACTGTCCCTCCATCAGGTCCTAATGGTCTGGTCCTCAGGGCTCTACTGTCCCTCCATCAGGTCCTAATGGCCTGGTACTCAGGGCTCTATTTTCCCTCCATCAGGTCCTAATGGCCTGGTACTCAGGGCTCTATTGTCCCTCCATCAGGCCCTAATGGCCTGGTACTCAGGGCTCTACTGTCCCTCCATCAGGTCCTAATGGCCTGGTACTCAGGGCTCTATTGTCCCTCCATCAGGTCCTAATGGCCTGGTACTCAGGGCTCTATTATCCCTCCATCAGGTCCTAATGGCCTGGTACTCAGGGCTCTATTATCCCTCCATCAGGTCCTAATGACCTGGTACTCAGGGCTCTATTGTCCCTCCATCAGGTCCTAATTGCCTGGTACTCAGGGCTCTATTTTCCCTCAATCAGGTCCTAATGGCCTGGTACTCAGGGCTCTACTGTCCCTCTAACCACTCTGACATCAATGGAAAAATTAAATCAAACACTGATGATCAAAACAGCCTCATGATAATCAATTTGAAGAAAGAAGTGCAAAAGCAGGTTGAAACTGAGTGTAAATCATTGTCGTTGTGGATGTTATTTCATAGCCTATTGCAACAAAATTTACATTTGGGATTTGTGATGAATAATTCAGAACACCCATATGCTTATTATAGTTTATGCATATGCATAGATATTATTCATATGTACAATCTGAATCTGAGGTTTATGAGCCCAAACCTGGAAAAAAAACTGAATTAAAATGATGATTGTGCTGTTATACAATATATAGCCTACCACATATTACAAATGGCAGAAAAACATAAAACAAACTCATTTAAGATCTTTGGTATTAATGGACTCTTCTATACTCCAAAATGAAACACATTAGAGTAATGGCCTTTGAGTGTGGACTGTATCATTATGCATACTGTATGTACTGGTTACCTTATGCATACTGTATGTACTGGTTACACTCCAACATTTCTATCCATGAGTCTGGGAGAGAACACATAAGCCTTAAGTGATGCTGTTGGGTCATTGATTGTGCAGGGCGGCTTACAACTAGTTTACGATTATAGTGCATTTTTGTATGATTTGGAATAGCCTAATAATAGTGATTTTATTTGTGTTTTTTCCTAATTAATTGGGTGACATTACCTTTAGCTATACAGAATATCTCACCACCGTGCGTTTCCATCTCCTTCTCTCTCTCCTTCATTCCTTTCTCAAGCGTGCAGAGGGGCTGTCAACAATTTAGTGAAATATGTTTAGTTGCGAAAACATGTTACTATCGATGTTCCTGAAGAGTTTTCACTAGGTTTCCAAATGTAAGCACTGGGTAGCTGCAGGAACAGGGTTAGAGAGGCCATGGCATACAGAGTTTGGGCAGAATATCACATGAAGCACAGCTCTGCTATAAAACCCAAGTAGGTTTTCCGGCATCATTGAAAGACTGAACGTTGCGAGTGCACAGCCTCCATTCACTATTGGAGTGCATATGGATTACATGTATTATTCCCCTGTTCCTGTTCCTGCCCATTTGATAATGGGACATTCTAAATCTAAACTAATTTGACATCTCAGTAAAGACAAGTTTCAATTGAGAATTGTCTGCTGGGTGAAAATATGATGACTTGATGAGAGAACAGCCTGAGGTAAGGAATGGAGCACAAGCTTGATTTTTTTTAACTTTCTCAGATCATCAATAGCCTATATTCGATACATGCAGCCAATATATGTTTTGATTTATAAGACATTCTAAGGTTTGTACCATTCACAGCTAAAGTTGCCAAGTAACTCTAAATCTAATGAATAGGACCTGTTTCAAATGATCACTTTTACACTCAACATAGCCACTTCATATGCACACTCACTCCAGAATGGGAAAAATCTCCTTTCTATTTTATTCAGCTAAGTTAAATTCTATTCTTCTAACTATTAAATCATATATACAATAATGGCATCGGACTTCTGAGCATATCTTGTCAGTTAAATGAACAAGCCTACAGCCTATGGCAGGGAGCATAGCCACATAACATACAGTAGGTCAACTCAGATTCTGTTCTTCTGGGATACTTTTTACTCAGATCATAATGTTTTTTTGACCTAACAAAAATAAATCATGTATTTATTGTGATGGTGTATAATAAATAGATTTATTAGACTTTTTAAATTCGGATGTTCCGAAGGCACACATCAACTTGTTTATGTTAATGATCTGTCAACTACAGTGAGACCGGCAGTCTTTTGCATGACAATAACCGTCTGACAACATTTCATGACCGCCACAGCACTAGGCACAGCACTAGGCACAGCACTAGACACAGCACTAGGCAGCACTAGACACAGCACTAGGCACAGCACTAGGCACAGCACTAGACACAGCACTAGGCACAGCACTAGACACAGCACTAGACACAGCACTAGACACAGCACTAGACACAGCACTAGACACAGCACTAGACACAGCACTAGACACAGCACTAGACACAGCACTAGACACAGCACTAGGCACAGCACTAGGCACAGCACTAGGCACAGCACTAGGCACAGCACTAGACACAGCACTAGGCACAGCACTAGGCACAGCACTAGGCACAGCACTAGGCACAGCACTAGGCACAGCACTAGGCATAGCACTAGGCACAGCACTAGGCACAGCACTAGGCAAGAAAACATATTGAAGTGCCTTTGAACGGGGTATGATAATAGGTGTCCGGCGCATTGGTTCGTGTAAAGAACTGCAAAGCTGCTGGGTTTTTCACACTCAACAGTTCCCCGTGTGTATCAGGAATGGTCCACCACTCAAAGGACATCCAGAAGTTTTGATACGTATACTGTATCTCTACCTGAATATACATGATCTATGTGATTGATCATTGGTGTTCAGCAGTCATAAAAGTGTGCCTTATTTACTTTAAAGAACTACTAAAATAGTGATTTTGTCAGACAGCATAGGCAGCAGCTCTATACAGATGAAATGATGAATTGTAATGAATTAATAAAGTCATCAAATAAAACAAATGTAATATACACAACAACTGAAATATGTTATTAATGTAAAGTACTGTGAATCCATGATGGTTAATAAGTGATCAGCAGTAATGAGCAGTCACTACCATCATGGGACTTTTATTCATTGTTTTATAATGTGTTACAGCATTCAACCCGCATACTACATTTAATGTTAAAACATTTTTTTTACTGTGATTTTTTTAAAAAAATGATGAAACCGAACTGACCTCAAAAAGCACTAATCGCTCAGCACTATTTTATTTCACCTTTATTTAACCAGGTAGGCTAGTTGAGAAAAAGTTCTCATTTACAATTGCGACCTGGCCAAGATCAAGCAAAGCAGTTCGACACATACAGCGACACAGAGTTACACATGGAGTAAAACAAACATACAGTCAATAATACAGTAGAAACATAAGTCTATATACGATATGAGCAAATAAGGTGAGATAAGGAAGGTAAAGGCAACAAAAAAAGGCCATGGTGGTGAAGTAAATACAATATAGCAATCCACTGGAATGGTAGATTTGCAGTGGAAGAATGTGCGAAGTAGAAATAATCAAATCAAATGTTATTTTTATAGCCCTTCTTACATCAGCTGATATCTCAAAGTGCTGTACAGAAACCCAGCCTAAAACCCCAAACAGCAAGCAATGCAGGTGTAGAAGCACGGGGTGCATAGGAGCAAAATAAATACAGTAGGGGAAGAGGTAGTTGTACAGGTGCTGTAATCTGTGAGCTGCTCTGACAGCTGATGCTTAAAGCTAGTGAGGGAGATAAGTGTTTCTAGTTTCGGAGATTTTTGTAGTTTGTTCCAGTCATTGGCAGCAGAGAACTGGAAGGAGAGGCGGCCAAAGGAAGAATTGGTTTTGGAGGTGACCAGAGAGATATACCTGCTGGAGTACGTGCTGTAGCACCCACTTGTAGCGCGTGCTACAGGTGGGTGCTGCTAAGGTGACCAGCGAGCTGAGATAAGGGGGACTTTACCTAGCAGGGTCTTGTAAATGACCTGGAGCCAGTGGGTTAGGCGACGAGTATAAAGCGAGGGCCAGCCAACGAGAGCGTACAGGTCGCAGTGGTGGGTAGTATATGGGGCTTTGGTGACAAAACGGATGGCCCTGTGATAGACTGCACCCAGTTTGCTGAGTAGAGTTTTGGAGGCTATTTTGTAAATGACATCGCCGAAGTCGCGGATCGGTAGGATGGGCAGTTTTACGAGGGTATGTTTGGCAGCATGAGTGAAGGATGCTTTGTTACGAAATAGGAAGCCGATTCTAGATTTAACTTTGGATTGGAGATGTTTGATGTCGCTAGTCCAGTCGTGAAGGCCTGGGGGGCTCCGCATCGGCAGTAAAACCGGTCCGGATAGGTGATTGTAGCCCAGGAGTGGCTGATGGAACTCTAGCTGGCTAGCTCCGGAATAATTTATGTTTGCTCCGGGACCGACATAGGCAATAGTCACTCGGATAGCAGCTAGCTAGCTGCAAGATCCAGGTGTAATTGTCCAGAGCTTGCGGTAGAAATCTGGAGATACGGAGAGAAAATAGGTCCGGTATGCTCTGGTCTGAGTCGCATTGTACAAAACTGGCAATAGCTTTTCGAGCTAAAGGATAGCTGATGACCACCAATCGTGGTTAGCTGAATACTAACGTTAGCCAGTAAACTGACGTTAGCTTCTGGCTAGCTTCTGGCTAGCTTCTATTGTGGATTTCAGATTTGAGGTGAATAATACTTTTTTTTTACTTGGTGAGGTGGGTTGCAGGAGAGTGTTTTGAAGTTGAGATTTTTAGAGAGAAAAATATATATAAAGATATGCAAAGAAAATATGTAAATATATATATACACGGGACACGACAAGACAAGGACAAAGAGGACTTCACTCTCAGGACCCTGAGTTTCTCCTGATCCACCTATACTGACCAGAAAAATCTCCAAGCATTCGTTGTTAAAGAACACACATCACAAAGTATCACAAAGCATCACATTGTCATGAAAAACAAAACAAAAATCAGATACCCGTCCCTCAGTGGAGGCTGCTGAGGGGAGAACGGCTCATAATAATAATGGCTGGAACAATCTTATGAAATGGCAGACATATGGGAACCAACCTCCTGTGCTGTCCCTACCTCCCTCATCTCTACTCCTCCTCCTCCTGAGTACTCCTCCTGTAGTTCGGCTGTAATTCCCATCCTGGTCAGCGGGGTGTAGCGATGAGCTGGTAGTGACGCGGCACGTTAGTGAAACTGCTGAACTCTGGGCTGAGGTCAATGCTGTCAGGTCCTCCAGGGCAGGAGAAGGAGAAATGTTGCAGCAGAGACACCAGGAACAGAAAGATCTCCATACGAGCCAGAGACTCTCCCACACAGGCACGCTTACCTGCAGAGAAAGCCAAGAAGGCGGGGTTCTTCTGGAAGTTTCCGTTCTGATCAAGGAAGTGATTGGGATTGAAGGTTGTGGGCGTGGCCCAGTGGTCCTGGTCTCTCAGAACAGAGTGCAGCATTGGAAGGATCACGGTGCCCTGAGGGATAGTGTACCCTCTGAATGAGATATTCTTGGTGGCATAGTGCGGGAGGTTCAATGGGGCGATGTCCAGGAAGCGCTGCACCTCGTGGATGACGGCTTCTGTGAAGGGCAGGGACTTCCTGTCCTCCATCTGAGGGACGCGCTGTCGGCCAATCACTGTGTCGATCTCCTGCTGAACGTGCTCCTGAATGTCGGGGTATTTGAGGAGCAGCATGAAGGCGTATCTGAGAGTGGTGCTGGTGGTCTCTGTTCCTGCAAGGAAGAGGTCCAACACTGTGGACACCAGGTTATCGTAATGGAACTCAGAGGAGGACACATCCTTCTCCTGGTTGAGTCTGGTGAGGAAGCAGTCTGTGAAGTCTCTCGGGTTGCCTGGGTCAATGGTCTCCTGGTGCTCGTGGATCTTTTTCATCACAAAGCCTCTCAACTCATCCATCTGGCCGAACACGACTTGCTGCCGACCAGGCAGGTGTTCCATCAGCCAGGGGAAGATGTTGTACAGCTGTCCACAGGGGCTGCTTCCAAAGCGCAGTACAGCTGAGAGGATGTTGAGCAAGTGCAGGAAGTTGTCATCGTCATAGCCGAAGCGCTGGCCGAACACCAGGGAGCAGATGACGTTGGACACGGTGCGACTCAGGAATGGATGAGGATCGAAGGGTACGGCTTTAGTGGCGACCAGACTGTCTATGAGGTGTTGGCTCTCCTCCTGTACCCACTCCTCCATCCTCTTACGACCCATCCCAAAGTCTCTCAGCGTGGTCAGGGTGAAACGACGCAGCTGGCGCCAACGCTCCCCATTACTGATGGCCAGGCCATATCCCCTGGTAACAAGGACCAGGAAGGGAACAGGAGCTCGTCCTGTGAAATCTTCAGCCTGGTCCACCAGAGCCTCCTTGACTGCCCTGTACCCCACCAGCACCACGGCTCGCTGGGGCCCAAGATACACTGTCATCACTGGCCCATACACACCACTCCACTTGGTGAGGGTCTTGAAGGGGGCCTGTTTGTCAATCTGAAGCAGGTTGCCTAGAAGCGGCAGGGCGCAGGGTCCTGGGGGTAGATGGACATGTCTCTGTCTCCTCAGCCTGAACAACCACAGTAGAAGCAACAACACCAGGCCTCCCAACACCACGCTACTACACATCTCCATTGTTCCAGCCTGCAAAACAAACAACAATGTCTCTTGTTAATGTTCTTCTTCTTATGTAGTACTATATTGCATCACTCCAATATTGTATCCTTCCGCGCGGCAGGATGCATTCAGAGTGAGAATTTTCTAATTAGTCCTCTGTACCTGGTTATGTTGCGGCTGACCCCCCCTTAAATAGCTGCAGCGGCACTACTTCCACCTCTTCTCTTTCTCTGCGCATTACTGAGACGATTTGCTTGGTAAGAGCTGTATCTTAGTGTATAGGGCAGACGTATACCCATAGCTATTCAATAGCTTGGAGCAGCTAGCTAGCCTCTCCATCTGGGTGCTCTGTTGTCCCCCTCAAACCCCCATCCTCTTTTCCCTTAGAAACTCACATAGAGCTCTATTACACTGCCGGTGTTACACAGAGAGAAACTACCATGTCCAGTATGGTGTTTCGCTGTGAGAAAGGCAAGGTGTCTCTGTCCACAGGCAGCGGCCTGCGTCTCAGAAGGCAGAGCCCAGCAGTCGATCTGAAACACACACTGCCAATGCTGCCGTCCCATGCAGAGACATTAAACACTGAACACCTCCTTTTATACTGTTTTCACACTGTGTATTTATACACTGGACATTTGACATGTTATCATTCTAATATAATTACTACTGTACATTGCATTTTATGTTAGTGTTTATACACACCGCATATTTATATACTGGACTCTTGACATAGCTAATATAAAGTATTTACTAGGGGTTTAACGGTTCACTAAACCCACGGTTCAGTACGTATTGCAATTTTGGTGTCACGGTTCAGTTTTGGGTATGATACAGCGGAAAAATGAAATTCCAACCGGTACTGTAGTTAATTTTAGCAGTTAATAAAAGTTTTTAAAAGCATCCTATTTTTGGCCCAAGTCCAGTTTCTGTGACATCATTCACGATGTTCCTGGCATTGTCTTTCGTGACAGGGATTGTTATGTTGGGCCTCCCAAGTAGAGGTCTACAAGGTTGGACCCGTTCTGAAATGACCTTGGGCTTTCCCACCCCGCCAAATATGCATAAATACATTTTTCAATGTAGACAAGAGACCCGTTCCGAAAGGACCCGAGGACGACCAGTTCCGTATAGACGTGGTCGGATCAGAGTGAGGAAAGCAGCAGAAAAGTCCATTTGTAAGCTACTTTATTCACCAGAGCTGATACAGCTTGAGGGAGAGCAGGCGGAGGAGGGGCCTTGCGAGGAAGAGGAGGGGCCTTGTGGTGAGTGTACTGTGAGCAAGAAGGAGGGAGGGAGAGGCAGTAACCAACCAAACTGACTTGCGCTAGTAGACTAACTTCTAGCTTGTCATAGCTAGGTTGTTTATCATCCAATATGATTACGTAGTACCTGTCTTGACTGCATCAAACCTTGAGAAGCTAGTTGGCTAAGATAGCTAGCTAAGTTAGCTAGCCAGATAGCTAGGCTAATTGAGTCTTCATGTGCTTTCTCCCTGTCCTACAGCATTTTTCTGCACCCGCTGTAACATCTTCTAAACTGTGTACGTGGCCAATACACTTTCATTTGATTTGCCGTGCTTGCCGCCGGCCTTGGCAGCTTCTCACAGTCCCACAGAGCAAACTGAGGGAGCCAGGTGGAGCTCCCATGGGTACTGAATACATTGCTGGAGGGCTACGAACTCCAATTCCATTGCCGGTACCTCATCAGTTCTGGTGCCTATGTCTCAGGGTCTTCTGGTGTTGAAGCCCTGGTTGACTGAATATTTCTGAATGGGTTCAGATGAAAGGAGTGTCGACCTCCCTCCTAACCCCTCATTCTGGACAAGGGTTCTGTCTGAGTGACGTGTGAACCGGCCATTACAGTTGTCCACATCCACATCTCACACTGTCGCTGGTTAACTAGGTGCTTCCCCCAGCGTGCTGTGCTCGGCTGGGGCAATGGACACTTCATTTCACAGACGCAGCCAATGCAAAAGGTTTTATCGGCTTTCGTTTGCTAGTGTGAGAGAGTTCTGGGCCAGGGCCTACCTGAACAGACTCTCATGTTGCTACTGTAGCATTTCGGCTGGCCGGCAGGCCTTTGCCTTTTGCTGTGGTGGTGGATTCTTTTGGAGGAGTTACTACCTCGTGAGCCCTGCTCAGAGTTCCCCTCTTGGACATTTGCGCCTCGGCCAGTTGGGTGCTGTCTAGCACATGTTGACCCCATCTATGTGGTCAGGAGGGCTGTTCATGGTGTTGTATCTGCTTCCCTGCGAAGGGGCGGAGGGACACAGCAACCGTGACTGATCTGAGCTCAGTCCGGACTGGACTTTGCTCTTTGTCTGGCCAAAGACTAGTTCACTGATAAACCTGGTACTGTGATACCATATTGGAGTGATCCAATATAGTGCTACATAACAAAGGCTACGTACAGTATGTAACCATGGTCATGGGAGGTATTGGATTACTCCAATCCTTTTTGTCGGTGATCTACTGTGCCTCGAAAAAGGACACGAGGTGGAAGTGGTGCGACTGCAACTATTTAAGGGGGGTAGCCGCAGTACCATGGTTGTGGTCAATCCTACAAATTCAATTCTAATTCAATTCTCTCTCCCTGTAAATAACATTCAATTCAAAATTCAGGTCAGTTTTTAATTTGGAGATAATTAAATTCCTCAAAATTCTAGTGTTTGGTAAATTCCAAGAATTGAATTCCACAAATTCAAATTGAATTCTCTCAGGCTTTCAAGCTCATCATGTCACTGTTCAGACAGCCTACAGTAGCTATACTGGAAATATAGGAATACATTCTTGGAAAAAAGGTGCTATCTAGAACCTAAAATGGTTCTCCACAGGGTTATCCTACGGGGACAGCCGAAGAACCCTTTTGGAACCCTTTTTTCTAAGAGCGTAGATTATTAAATACAAATCCCACAGAACATTTTGATACTATGTGCATTAATTCCATTAACTGGGAAATGTAAAATATTAAATTCCAAAGATTAAATGTTTTTATAATTGTAATTAACTTCCAATTTAAAAAAAAAATCCAAACAGACTAATTTCAATTCAAGTCAAATTCCATAACTGAAAAAAAAGACCAATTTGAAAAAATTCTCCACTTCAGGCGTGAATTCAAGAATTGAAATGGAATTTGTAATTAAATGGGAATTGACTCCTGGACTAACCTGAAAATCCTTACTCGGAATGTATCCTGCGGCACGGAAGGATACCATATTGGAGTGAGCCAATAGCTCACATAACCATGTTTACATACTTAATCTTTGTGGTTGTTGTTTCTTCTTTAACCCACCTATCTATCTTTAGTGTTTCCCTTCTCTCTGTGTTGCTCTCTGTCTCTGTTGCCTGCCTGACTGTGTGTGTGTGTGTGTGTGATGCAGATGTTTGCAGAGAGAAGGGTGTGTGTTGGAACTTACTGTACTGGAACAGAAGTGGACAACGGATGATGTGATTGGCTGCTGAGTCGTGCTGACATACTTTACACAGATTGCACCTTCACCCCAATCCCTTCCTGCTTTTTAGAATCTGAGGCCAACATTAACAAAGCAGATGACAGTGCAGAAATCACCAGGAGTGGAAAGGACTAATATCTAATACTTTGTCTGTCTCGGTTTTAAAACTTTTATTTGTATTTTTTATTAAACACATTTCCCCCAGGAAATGTTTACTGTTTTAAACATAATTTCCTGCAATTCTGCGTATTTTGACATGACTATAGGCCTATGACCAGGGTGGAAAACAGGTCAGATGTATTCAGGATGACTTCGTTACTGGACAGTGAGGTCCAGAAGTATTTGGACATGACTATAGGCCTATGACCAGGGTGGAGAACAGGTCAGATGTATTCAGGACGACTTCGTTACTGGACAGTGAGGTCCAGAAGTATTTGGACATGACTATAGGCCTATGACCAGGGTGGAGAACAGGTCAGATGTATTCAGGACGACTTTGTTACTGGACAGTGAGGTCCAGAATTATTTTGACATGACTATAGGCCTATGACCAGGGTGGAAAACAGGTCAGATGTATTCAGGACGACTTCGTTACTGGACAGTGAGGTCCAGAATTATTTTGACATGACTATAGGCCTATGACCAGGGTGGAAAACAGGTCAGATGTATTCAGGACGACTTTGTTACTGGACAGTGAGGTCCAGAAGTATTTTGACATGACTATAGGCCTATGACCAGGGTGGAAAACAGGTCAGATGTATTCAGGACGACTTCGTTACTGGACAGTGAGGTCCAGAAGTATTTGGACATGACTATAGGCCTATGACCAGGGTGGAAAACAGGTCAGATGTATTCAGGACGACTTCCTTACTGGACAGTGAGGTCCAGAAGTATTTGGACATGACTATAGGCCTATGACCAGGGTGGAAAACAGGTCAGATGTATTCAGGACGACTTCGTTACTGGACAGTGAGGTCCAGAAGTATTTTGACATGACTATAGGCCTATGACCAGGGTGGAAAACAGGTCAGATGTATTCAGGACGACTTCGTTACTGGACAGTGAGGTCCAGAATTATTTTGACATGACTATAGGCCTATGACCAGGGTGGAAAACAGGTCAGATGTATTCAGGACGACTTCGTTACTGGACAGTGAGGTCCAGAAGTATTTTGACATGACTATAGGCCTATGACCAGGGTGGAAAACAGGTCAGATGTATTCAGGACGACTTTGTTACTGGACAGTGAGGTCCAGAAGTATTTTGACATGACTATAGGCCTATGACCAGATGGGAAAACAGGTCACGTATTCAGGACGACTTCCTTACTGTACAGTGAGGTCCAGAAGTATTTTGACATGACTATAGGCCTATGACCAGGGTGGAAAACAGGTCAGATGTATTCAGGACGACTTGTTACTGGACAGTGAGGTCCAGAAGTATTTTGACATGACTATAGGCCTATGACCAGGGTGGAAAACAGGTCAGATGTATTCAGGACGACTTCGTTACTGGACAGTGAGGTCCAGAATTATTTTGACATGACTATAGGCCTATGACCAGGGTGGAAAACAGGTCAGATGTATTCAGGACGACTTCGTTACTGGACAGTGAGGTCCAGAAGTATTTTGACATGACTATAGGCCTATGACCAGGGTGGAAAACAGGTCAGATGTATTCAGGACGACTTTGTTACTGGACAGTGAGGTCCAGAAGTATTTGGACATGACTATAGGCCTATGACCAGGGTGGAAAACAGGTCAGATGTATTCAGGACGACTTTGTTACTGGACAGTGAGGTCCAGAAGTATTTTGACATGACTATAGGCCTATGACCAGGGTGGAAAACAGGTCAGATGTATTCAGGACGACTTCGTTACTGGACAGTGAGGTCCAGAAGTATTTGGACATGACTATAGGCCTATGACCAGGGTGGAAAACAGGTCAGATGTATTCAGGACGACTTCGTTACTGGACAGTGAGGTCCAGAAGTATTTGGACATGACTATAGGCCTATGACCAGGGTGGAGAACAGGTCAGATGTATTCAGGACGACTTCGTTACTGGACAGTGAGGTCCAGAAGTATTTTGACATGACTATAGGCCTATGACCAGGGTGGAAAACAGGTCAGATGTATTCAGGACGACTTCGTTACTGGACAGTGAGGTCCAGAAGTATTTGGACATGACTATAGGCCTATGACCAGGGTGGAAAACAGGTCAGATCTATTCAGGACGACTTCGTTACTGGACAGTGAGGTCCAGAATTATTTTGACATGACTATAGGCCTATGACCAGGGTGGAAAACAGGTCAGATGTATTCAGGACGACTTCGTTACTGGACAGAGGTGGTCCAGAAGTATTTTGACATGACTATAGGCCTATGACCAGATGGGAAAACAGGTCACATGTATTCAGGACGACTTCCTTACTGGACAGTGAGGTCCAGAAGTATTTGGACATGACTATAGGCCTATGACCAGGGTGGAAAACAGGTCAGATGTATTCAGGACGACTTCCTTACTGGACAGTGAGGTCCAGAAGTATTTGGACATGACTATAGGCCTATGACCAAGGTGGAAAACAGGTCAGATTTATTCAGGACGACTTCGTTACTGGACAGTGAGGTCCAGAAGTATTTGGACATGACTATAGGCCTATGACCAGGGTGGAAAACAGGTCAGATGTATTCAGGACGACTTCGTTACTGGACAGTGAGGTCCAGAAGTATTTTGACATGACTATAGGCCTATGACCAGGGTGGAAAACAGGTCAGATGTATTCAGGACGACTTCGTTACTGGACAGTGAGGTCCAGAAGTATTTGGACATGACTATAGGCCTATGACCAGGGTGGAGAACAGGTCAGATGTATTCAGGACGACTTTGTTACTGGACAGTGAGGTCCAGAAGTATTTGGACATGACTATAGGCCTATGACCAGGGTGGAAAACAGGTCAGATGTATTCAGGACGACTTTGTTACTGGACAGTGAGGTCCAGAAGTATTTTGACATGACTATAGGCCTATGACCAGGGTGGAAAACAGGTCAGATGTATTCAGGACGACTTCGTTACTGGACAGTGAGGTCCAGAAGTATTTGGACATGACTATAGGCCTATGACCAAGGTGGAAAACAGGTCAGATTTATTCAGGACGACTTCGTTACTGGACAGTGGGGTTCAGAAGTATTTGGACATGACTATAGGCCTATGACCAGGGTGGAAAACAGGTCAGATCTATTCAGGACGACTTCGTTACTGGACAGTGAGGTCCAGAAGTATTTTGACATGACTATAGGCCTATGACCAGGGTGGAGAACAGGTCAGATGTATTCAGGATGACTTCGTTACTGGACAGTGAGGTCCAGAAGTATTTGGACATGACTATAGGCCTATGACCAGGGTGGAAAACAGGTCAGATGTATTCAGGATGACTTCCTTACTGGACAATGAGGTCCAGAAGTATTTGGACAGCGACACATTGTTTGTTGTTTTGGCTCTGTTCTCCAGCACTTTGAATTAGAAATGATACAATGTCTATAAGGTTAAAGTGCAGACTGTCATCTTTAGGGTTTTCATCCATATCAAACTGTTTAGAAATTACAGCACTTTTTCTACATAGTCCCCCCATTTTAGGGAACCAAAAGCATTTGGACAAATGTATTTATAAGTGTATTAAAGTAGTCAGAAGTTGTGTATTTGTTCCCATATTCCTAGCACGCTATGACTACATCAAGCTTGTGTCTCTACAAACGTGTTGGATGCTTTCGCAATTTGCTTTGGTTGTGTTTCAGATCATTTTTCCTCAATATCAATGAATAGTATTGTAAACACTTTTATTGTAATGTATGTTTCTTAACACTTCTACATGAATGTGGATACTACCATGATTGTGGATAATCATGAATGAATCGTGAATAATGATGTGTAAGAAAGTTACAGACGTACAAAGATAATACCCCGTACCCGGTTCACTTCCATGCTCACCGAAGACCGTGATAATACTCCATTCTGCTGGCTGTTTGAGACGCTTTAGGAGCCACGTTGATGGTATGGACAGAATCCCCTTTGAGAAGCAACTTCTTGCTTAAGTCCTCCTTCCATTGTTGATAGCCGTGGAAGTTCTCAGGGATGAAATGTGCCCCTCAGATTGCTGATTGACGATTAGACGCCCAATTCGCCCGCCTCATTTTCACAAACGTATCCAACTTATTAGGACGTTTTTCAATGTGTGCAAAAAACTTCACCATACTATAAACTTCACTAAACACTAAAAGGTTGATCAAAAAGGAGATGAGTAAAAATGCAGTTGATAGCTTGATACTGTTACTGTCTTTACACCTACGAACAAACCCACGAGGACGGACACGAAGGGTGAGCTTGGCTTTGTATTTCCCCACCGTGTGACCCAGGAGGACACGAAGGCTGAGCTTGGCTTTGTATTTCCCCACCGTGTGACCCAGGAGGACACGAAGGCTGAGCTTGGCTTTGTATTTCCCCACCGTGTGACCCAGGAGGACACGAAGGCTGAGCTTGGCTTTGTATTTCCCCACCGTGTGACCCAGGAGGACACGAAGGCTGAGCTTGGCTTTGTATTTCCGTGTGACCCCGTGAGGACCCAGGAGGACACAAAGGCTGAGCTTGGCTTTGTATTTCCCCACCGTGTGACCCAGGAGGACACGGAGGCTGAGCTTGGCTTTGTATTTCCCCACCGTGTGACCCAGGAGGACACGAAGGCTGAGCTTGTGTAACGGCGTTCGTCTGTTGAATGAAGAAAGTCGGACCGAAATGCAGCGTGTAGGTTACTCATGACTTTAATGAAAATAAATCGCGGTACATGAAACAACTGAATACTAAATACAAAAACAACAGAACGGAACGTGAAACTATCTGGTGACTACAACACAGAGACAGGAACATTACCCACAAAATACAAAGCCTATCTGGTGACGGTTACAACACACCTGACTCTGATTGAGACAGGAGGACACCCAGGAGGACACAAAGGCTGAGCTTGGCTTTGTATTTCCCCCACCGTGTGACCCAGGAGGACACCCACAAAATGAAAGCGAAAGTCAGGCTGCCTAAATACGGTTCCCAATCATTTCCAAGCACCACTCTGATTGACCCAGGAGGACAGCCAAGGCTGAGCAACTTTGTATTTCCCCACCGTGTGACCCAGGAGGACACAAAGGCTGAGAATACAACTTTGTAAACCCATGTCACACCCTGGCCTACCCAAACATATAACAAAAACACAAAATACAATGACCAAGGCGTGACAGCTTGGCTTTGTATTTCCCCACCGTGTGACCCAGGAGGACACAAAGGCTGAGCTTGGCTTTGTATTTCCCCACCGTGTGACCCAGGAGGACACGAAGGCTGAGCTTGGCTTTGTATTTCCCCACCGTGTGACCCAGGAGGACACGAAGGCTGAGCTTGGCTTTGTATTTCCCCACCGTGTGACCCAGGAGGACACGAAGGCTGAGCTTGGCTTTGTATTTCCCCACCGTGTGACGTTGGCTGTACGGCGTTATTGGATTGTTTCAGAAGATAGAGCTGATTTGAAGAAAACCTCAAGCCCAACTTTTAGAACAACATTACAATATTATTAATATTGATTTAAGTTTGTAATTTGGAATGTTTTCTTTTGGTGCTCTAAGTTACTATTAAATGTGTTTCTGGCATTGAGAAATAGGTGCTACACTCACATTGATGTGAATCGACATGTTTTCTGTTCTGTGCTATTAGTTTGTGTGTCTTGCTCACTGCAAAACGCTGGTCAGTTGATCTTAGGAAGCTTTTGTAGGCCTGCGGATCAATTTCCCAAAACGAAGAAAGAAAAGATATCGGGGTCTCAACTTACTGTTGAGAGTTAGAATAGTATAAAAAACAAGGTGCCATTTCTAAATGTGGTTGTGCATCAGCAGTTATCCTCTTGTTATTTATTTATTTAGTTATTTATTTCACCTTTATTTAACCAGGTAGGCAAGTTGAGAACAAGTTCTCATTTACAATTGCGACCTGGCCAAGATAAAGCAAAGCAGTTTGACAGATACAATGACACAGAGTTACACATGGGAGTAAAACAAACATACAGTCAATAATACAGTATAAACAAGTCTATATACAATGTGAGCAAATGAGGTGAGAAGGGAGGTAAAGGCAAAAAAGGCCATGGTGGCAAAGTAAATACAATATAGCAAGTAAAACACTGGAATGGTAGTTTTGCAATGGAAGAATGTGCAAAGTGGAAATAAAAATAATGGGGTGAAGGAGCAAAATAAATAAATAAATTAAATACAGTTGGGAAAGAGGTAGTTGTTTGGGCTAAATTATAGGTGGGCTATGTACAGGTGCAGTAATCTGTGAGCTGCTCTGACAGTTGGTGCTTAAAGCTAGTGAGGGAGATAAGTGTTTCCAGTTTCAGAGATTTTTGTAGTTCGTTCCAGTCATTGGCAGCAGAGAACTGGAAGGAGAGGCAGTCACTGACAGTCATTCAATTAGCCCATGTCCGCTAACCATTTTAGATTGGTTAGTTAGTCTAGCCAGCAACCTAAACTTGTATTAATCATGGTCGAATTACCGCCCGGGTAAAGATTTAATGAGTTGGGGTGAGCTGTATGCCTCGCCCAGTGCTATAATTTGGTTAGTTAGTTGTTATAGCGGGTTAGTTGAATAAGTTGGGGTGAGCTGTATGCCTCCCCCAGTGCTATAATTTGGTTAGTTAGTTGTTATAGCGGGTTAGTTTAATGAGTTGGGGTGAGCTGTATGCCTCCCCCAGTGCTATAATTTGTTGTTATAGCGGGTTAGTTTGTGAGTTGGGGTGAGCTGGTTAGTTATAATGAGTTAGTTGTTATTGCGGGTTAGTTGAATGAGTTGGGGTGAGCTGTATGCCTCCCACACTGCTATAATTTGGTTAGTTAGTTGTTATAGCGGGTTAGTTTAATGAGTTGGGGTGAGCTGTATACCTCCCCCAGTGCTATAATTTGGTTAGTTAGTTGTTATAGCGGGTTAGTTTAATGAGTTGGGGTGAGCTGTATGCCTCCCCCAGTGCTATAATTTGGTTAGTTAGTTGTTATAGCGGGTTAGTTTAATGAGTTGGGGTGAGCTGTATGCCTCCCCCAGTGCTATAATTTGGTTAGTTAGTTGTTATAGCGGGTTAGTTTAATGAGTTGGGGTGAGCTGTATGCCTCCCCCACTGCTATAATTTGGTTGGTAGAATACATTTCTATTCTGATTTCAGATTTAAATAGCAGAGAAGTAGACTAAGTTTTTCTGTACGTTTTTGGGAAAGCTGAAAACTAATGTTTATATTAAGAGTTTTGCACTTTTCATGTAGCCTCATTTGGGCCAGCTAATAGCCTTTACACTGATCACGCAACATTATGGACTAAACGTTCAAATCCTGTTGCTGCAGGATTATTTAGCTTCGGCAATACTGGTCAAATTACGATCCTACATCTGTATGTGTAAGACACAGCAACTGAGAATAACTGGTATCAGGCTTTGATTTATGAAACACCATGAATGACACCGAGGCGCAACTGAAAATGGATGGTTCACTCAGTAGGCTTTGTACACTAATTGAGCAGACTGACAGAGATGAATTTGTTGTGTAGAGATGTGCACAGGAGAGCACTCATACAGGATCCCAGAACCCATCATGTGACTAATTACCTTGATTTTTGTTTTCCATTTAGGCGGTTCATAATTGATGCTCCTCCAAGTTAATATTTGCATAATTAGAACATCTTGTTTTTTTACCATTTCTGTTAAGAGTAAATGAGTGAAGAGGTGTGGAGTCAGGCGCAGAGAGCAAAGGATGTGGGAATAACAACACGCTTTAATGTCCTGGAAACATAACATGAACAAAAGTGGAAACACAAATGAACAGAAATATAAACGGACAGCATGAAACCCAAAATGCCAACAAAAATACACTCAAACAAGGAAACAGGAGAACAAGCCCGCACGAAACAGAAGCGGGCTGAACAGACTATATATAACCCTATCCTAACAACCAAACTAGAAACAGGTGCTACCAATTAGACAAAACTAAACGAACACAGAACAACGGATCGGCGATAGCTAGTAGACCGGCGACGACGACCGCCGAGCGCCACCCGAACAAGAAGGGGAGTCACCTTCGGTAATATTCGTGACAGTACCCCTCCTGACGCGCAGCTCCCGCAGCTCGCCGACGCCGGCCTCGGGGACGACCCGGTGGCCGAGGCGCTGGGCGATCCGGACGGAGGCGATGGAATTCACTCAACATAGATGGGTCTAGAATATCCCTCACCGGAACCCAGCACCTCTCCTCCGGACCGTACCCCTCCCAGTCAACGAGGTACTGCAAGCCTCTCTCCCGGCGTCTCGAGTCCAGAATAGCTCGTATCTTGTACGCCGGGGACCCCTCGATGTCCAGAGGGGGGCGGAGGAACCTCCGGTACCTCATCTTCCTGCATGGGACCAGCTACCACCGGCCTGAGAAGAGACACATGAAATGAGGGGTTAATACGATAATACGAAGGAAGTAATAATCGATAACAAACCTCATTTATTCTCCTCAGGACTTTAAATGGCCCTATAGACTGCGGACCCAGCTTCCGGCAGGGCAAGCGGAGAGGCAGGTTTCGGGTCGAGAGCCAGACCCTGTCCCCAGGTGCAAACACGGGGGCCCCTTATACTCGCTTGGCGTAATGACTCTTGGACCGCCCTCCAGGTCTTCTTAGAGCGCTGTACCCACTCCTCCACCGCAGGAGCCTCAGTCTGGCTCTGATGCCACGGTGCCAGGACCGGCTGGTACCCCAACACGCACTCAAATGATGACATGTTGGTAGAGGAGTGGCTTAGTGAATTCTGGGCTATTTCTGCCCAGGGAATATATCTCGCCCACTCCCCTGGCCGGTCCTGGCAATACGACCGCAGAAACCTACCCACCTCCTGGTTAACTCTCTCCACCTGACCATTACTCTCTGGGTGATACCCTGAGGTCAGGCTGACCGAGACCCCCAGACGTTCCATAAATGCCCTCCAAACACGGAAGATAAATTGGGGGCCCCGATCAGAAACTATATCCTCGGGCACCCCGTAGTGCCGGAAGACATGGGTGAAAAGAGCTTCCGCAGTCTGTAGGGCCGTAGGGAGACCGGGCAATGGGATAAGACGGCAGGACTTAGAGAACCGATCCACAACGACCAGGATAGTAGTGTTACCCTGAGAGGGGGGAAGGTCAGTAAGAAAATCCACCGAAAGATGGGTCCACGGCCATTGTGGAACGGGAAGAGGTTGTAATTTACCTCTTGGCAGGTGTCTAGGAGCCTTACTCTGGGCGCACACCGAACAGGAGGAAACATAGAATCGCACATCCCTCCTCAAAGTGGGCCACCAGTACTTCCTCTCAAGACCTCTCACTGTCCTATAAATACCTGGGTGACCCGACGAGGGTAGACAATGAGCCCATCGAATCAATTGATCACGGACAGCCAGCGGCACGTACCTACGACCCTCCGGACACTGTGGAGGCGCAGGTTCCCCCCTTAGCGCCCGCTCGATGTCCGCGTCCACATCCCATACTACCGGTGCCACTAGCTTAGCTGCCGGAATGATGGGAGTAGGATCGATGGACCTGTCCTCAGTGTCATAGAGTCTTGACAGCGCGTCAGCATTAGTGTTGAGGGAACCTGGTCTATACGAGATACTGAAACGAAATCTGGTGAAAAACATGGCCCACCTTGCCTGACGAGGATTCAGTCTCCTAGCTGATCGGATATACTCCAGGTTACGATGGTCAGTCCAGATAAGGAAAGGGTGCTTAGCCCCCTCAAGCCAGTGTCTCCACACCTTCAGGGCCTTAACCATAGCCAACAACTCCCAATCCCCCACATCATAATTCCGCTCCGCTGGCCCGAGTTTCTTTGAAAAAAAGGTACAGGGGCGGAGCTTCGGTGGCACACCCGAACGCTGTGAGAGCACCGCTCGAACCCCAGCCTCTGATGCGTCCACCTCTACCAAAAACGCCAAAGAAGGGTCCGGATGTGCCAACACTGGCGCCTCAGTAAACATCGCCTTCATCTTATGAAAAGCTCCGTTCACCTCTGCTGACCACTGCAAACGCACCGGCCCCCCCTTCAGCAGTGAGGTAATAGGGGCAGCTACCTGACCAAAACCCCGGATAAACCTCCGGTAGTAATTGGCAAATCCCAAGAACCGCTGCACCTCCTTTACCATGGTCGGAGTCGGCCAATTACGCACGGCCTTAACGCGGTCACCCTCCATTACCAAACCAGAGCTGGAAATGCGATAACCCAGGAAGGAAACTGATTGTTTGGAAAACTCACATTTCTCCCCCTTCACATACAGGTCATGCTCCAGCAGTCGTCTAAGAACCTTGCGCACAAGAGATACATGCGCAGTGCGTGTAGCGGAGTAGATCAAAATATCGTCAATATACACCACTACACCCTGTCAGTGCAGGTCTCTGAGTATTTCATCCACGAAGGATTGAAATATAGCTGGAGCATTCTTTAAACCGTATGGCATGACGAGGTACTCATAATGGCCCGACGTAGTGCTAAATGCAGTTTTCCACTCATCTCCCTCCCGAATACGCACCAAATTATAAGCACTCCTGAGATCCAGTTTAGTGAAGAACTGCGCTCCGTGAAATGATTCCACTGCCGTAGCAATGAGAGGTAGTGGGTAACTAAAACCCACTGTGATGGAATTTAGACCTCTATAATCAATACACGGACGTAAACCACCATCTTTTTTCTTCACAAAAAAGAAACTCGAAGAGACAGGTGACATGGAGGGCTGAATGTACCCCTGTCCCAGAGCCTCAGTGATATAAGTTTCCATAGCCACCTTCTCCTCCTGGGACAAAGGATACACATGACTCCTGGGGAGTGCAGCGTTAACCTGGAGATTTATCACGCAATCCCCCCTGCCTGTGGGGTGGTAATTGGGTCGCTTTCTTTTTACTGAAAACGATAGCCAAATCGTCATACTTAGCTGGAATGCGCACGGTGGAAACCTGGTCTGGACTCTCCACCGTTGTAGCACCGATGGAAACCCCTACACACCTGCCTGAACACTCATCAGACCACCCCTGTAGAGTTCCCTGTTTCCACGAAATCATAGGATTATGAATAGCTAGCCAGGGAATCCCCAGAACAACTGGAAATGCAGGTGAATCGATAAAGAACAAACTAATTTGCTCCTTGTGATTCCCCTGCGTAATCATCTCCAACGAAATTGTGGCTCTCTTCACCAGCCCTGACCCTAATGGTCGACTATCTAAAGAGTGCACGGTAAAAGGGGGGTCTACTTTTACTAACGGAATCCTCAACCTCTGAGCGAGTCCGCGATCTATAAAGTTTCCAGCTGCGCCTGAATCTACCAGTGCCTTATGCTGGAGAGAAGGAGAATAATTAAGGAAACAAATTAATAGGAACATGTGACCAACAGGAAACTCTGGGAGAGTGTGGTGCTTACTCACCTGGGGTGACCGATGAGTGTTCTGCCTGCCCTCACGATTCCCAGATGAATTCCTCCAGCACCGACCAGACGTGTGCCTTCTCCGGCCACAACTGGTACAGGAGGAGCTTCCTCCTCCGATCTCCCTTGACGCGGTCCCTCCTAGCTCCATCGGGATAGGGGCAGGAGGATCAGGAGGTAGAACTGACAGCACCCTTTCAGAACGTCCACGAGCAGCTAGCAGATGGTCCAACCGGATCGACAGGTCTATCAGTCCATCCAGGCTAAGTGTAGTATCCCGACAGGTCAGCTCCCTACGGACGTCCTCTCTCAGGCTACACCTGTAATGGTCTATCAGGGCCCTGTCGTTCCACCCTGCTCCCGCAGCCAAGGTCCGGAACTCCAGCGCGAAGTCCTGCGCGCTCCTCGTCCCCTGTCTAAGATGGAACAATCTCTCACCCGCCGCTCGACCCTCTGGAGGGTGATCGAACACGGCCCTGAAACGGGGGATGAACTCCGGGTAGTTGTCCTTCGCTGAGTCGGGCCCGTTCCAGACCGCATTAGCCCACTCCAGGGCTCTACCGGTCAGGCAGGTGATGAGGACCCCTACTCTCTCCTCCTCCGAGGGGGCCGGCCGAACGGTGGCCAGGTAGAGGTCTAATTGCAGCAGGAATCCCTGGCACCCCGTCGCTGCTCCATCATAATTCCTCTTAAGAGTAAATGAGTGAAGAGGTGTGGAGTCAGGCGCAGAGAGCAAAGGATGTGGGAATAACAACACGCTTTAATGTCCTGGAAACATAACATGAACAAAAGTGGAAACACAAATGAACAGAAATATAAACGGACAGCGTGAAACCCAAAATGCCAACAAAAATACACTCAAACAAGGAAACAGGAGAACAAGCCCGCACGAAACAGAAGCGGGCTGAACAGACTATATATAACCCTATCCTAACAACCAAACTAGAAACAGGTGCTACCAATTAGACAAAACTAAACGAACACAGAACAACGGATCGGCGATAGCTAGTAGACCGGCGACGACACCTTCGGTAATATTCGTGACATTACCCCCCTCCTGACGCGCAGCTCCCGCAGCGCGCCGACGCCGGCCTCGGGGACGACCCGGAGGCCGAGGCGCTGGGCGATCCGGACGGAGGCGATGGAATTCACTCAACATAGATGGGTCTAGAATATCCCTCACCGGAACCCAGCACCTCTCCTCCGGACCGTACCCCTCCCAGTCAACGAGGTACTGCAAGCCTCTCACCCGGCGTCTCGAGTCCAGAATAGCTCGTATCTTGTACGCCGACAATTTCAGATTTGTGTAAATGCTTTCAAGGATCAAATGA